>NC_133127.1:52360420-52660420 GCF_048418815.1 Hemitrygon akajei
CTAATCTTCACAGCATCAATGTAGATAATGACCCTTCACTGCATCCATCTCGATAACGACACTTCACTGCGTCAATGTAGATATGTACCCTTCACTGCGCCGATATAGTTAACTCTACTTCACTGCATTGATGTAGATAACTGCCCTTCACAGCATCGATGTAGATAATTACCCATCACAGCGTCGATGTACATAACGAACCCTTCACAACGTCAATGTAGATAACGACCCTTCACTGCATTATTGTAGAAAACTACCCTTCACTGTGTGGATGTAGGTAAATACCCTTCACTGCATCGATGTAGGTAACTACCCTTCACCTCATCAATCTACATAACAACCATCCACAGAGTCAATGTATATAACAGCCCTTCATCTCATCGATCTACATAACTACCCTTCACAGCGTCAATGCAGATAACTACCCTTCACCTCATCGATCTACAGAACTACCATTCACAACGTCGATGTAGATAACCCCTTCACTGCATCTATGTAGATAAATACCCTTCACTGCATCAATGTAGCTAACTGCCCTTCACTGCATGGATGTAGATAACTACCCTTCACTGCATCAATGTAGCTAACTGCCCTTCACTGCATGGATGTAGATAACTACCCTTCACTGCATGGATGTAGATAACTACCCTTCACTGCATCAATGTAGATGACTACCCGTCACTGCGTCAATGTAGATACCCTTCAGTGGATCGATGTAGATAACTACACTTCACTGCGTCAATGTAGATGACTACACTTCACTGCATCATTATAGATAACTACCCTTCACTGCATCAATGTAGATAACTACCCTTCACTGCATTGATGTAGGTAACTACCCTTCACTACATCGATGTAGATAACCCCTTCACTGCATCTATGTAGATAGCAACCCTTCACTGCATGAATGTAGATAACTACCCTTTACTGCATCAATATAGCTAACTGCCCTTCACTGCATCAATGTAGATAACTGCCCTTCACTGCATCGATGTAGATGACTACCTATCACTGCATCGATGTTGATGACTACCCGTCACTGCAAAGATGCAGATAACTAACCGTCACTGCGTCAATACAGATAACTACCCATCATTGCATCAATGTAGATAACTAAGCATCACTGCATCGATATAGATAACTGACCGTCACTGTATCGATGTAGATAATTACCATTCACTGCATCCATGTAGATAACCGCCCTTCACTGCCTCGATGTATATAACCGTCCTTCACTGCTTCAATGTATATAACCGTCCTTCACTGCTTCAATGTAGATAACTGCCCTTCACTGCGTCGATGTATATAACTTCCCGTCACTGTGTCGATGTAGATAACTACCCTTAACTGCGTCGATTTAGATAACTAATCTTCACAGCATTAATGTAGATAATGACCCTTCACTGCATCCATCTCGATAACGACACTTCACTGCGTCAAGGTAGATATGTACCCTTCACTGCGCCGATATAGTTAACTCTACTTCACTGCGTCGATGTAGATAACTGCCCTTCACAGCATCGATGTAGATAATTACCCATCACAGCGCCGATGTAGATAACAAACCCTTCACAACGTCAAAGTAAATAATGACCCTTCACTGCATCATTGTAGAAAACTACCCTTCACTGTGTGGATGTAGGTAAATACCCTTCACTGCATCGCTGTAGGTAACTACCCTTCACCTCATCAATCTACATAACAACCATTCACAGCGTCAATGTATATAACAGCCCTTCACCTCATTGAGCTACATAACTACCCTTCACAGCGTCAATGTAGATAACTACCCTTCACTGCGTCGATGTAGATAACTACCCTTCACCTCATCGATCTACAGAACTACCATTCACAACGTTGATGTAGATAACCCCTTCACTGCATCTATGTAGATAAATACCCTTCACTGCATGGATGTAGATAACTACCCATCACTGCATCAATGTAGCTAACTGCCCTTCACTGCATCAACGTAGATGACTACCCATTACTGCAAAGATGTAGATAACTACACTTCACTGCATCAATGTAGATAAATACCCTTCACTGCATGGATGTAGATAACTACCCTTCACTGCATCAATGTAGATAACTACCCTTCACTGCTTCGATATAAATAACTACCCTTCAATGCATCGTTGTAGATAACTACCTTTCACTGCATCGATGTAGGTAACTACCCTTCACTTCATCGATCTACATAACTGCCATTCATGGCGTCAATGTAGATAACTGCCCTTCACTGCATCGATGTAAATAACTACCGTTCACTGCGTCAATGTAGATAACTGCCCTTCACTGCTTCAATGTAGATAACTGCCCTTCACTGCGTCGATGTATATAACTTCCCGTCACTGTGTCGATGTAGATAACTACCCTTAACTGCATTGATTTAGATAACTAATCTTCACAGCATCAATGTAGATAATGACCCTTCACTGCATCCATCTCGATAACGACACTTCACTGCGTCAATGTAGATATGTACCCTTCACTGCGCCGATATAGTTAACTCTACTTCACTGCATTGATGTAGATAACTGCCCTTCACAGCATCGATGTAGATAACGAACCCTTCACAACGTCAATGTAGATAACGACCCTTCACTGCATTATTGTAGAAAACTACCCTTCACTGTGTGGATGTAGGTAAATACCCTTCACTACATCGATGTAGGTAACTACCCTTCACCTCATCAATCTACATAACAACCATCCACAGAGTCAATGTATATAACAGCCCTTCACCTCATCGATCTACATAACTACCCTTCACAGCGTCAATGCAGATAACTACCCTTCACCTCATCGATCTACAGAACTACCATTCACAACGTCGATGTAGATAACCCCTTCACTGCATCTATGTAGATAAATACCCTTCACTGCATCAATGTAGATAACTGCCCTTCACTGCATGGATGTAGATAACTACCCTTCACTGCATCAATGTAGATGACTACCCTTCACTGCATGGATGTAGATAACTACCCTTCACTGCATCAATGTAGATAACTACCCTTCACTGCATCAATGTAGATGACTACCCGTCACTGCGTCAATGTAGATACCCTTCAGTGGATCGATGTAGATAACTACACTTCACTGCGTCAATGTAGATGACTACACTTCACTGCATCATTATAGATAACTACCCTTCACTGCATCAATGTAGATAACTACCCTTCACTGCATTGATGTAGGTAACTACCCTTCACTACATCGATGTAGATAATTACCATTCACTGCATCCATGTAGATAACCGCCCTTCACTGCCTCGATGTATATAACCATCCTTCACTGCGTCAATGTAGATAACTACCATTCACATCTTCGATGTAGATAACTACCCTTCACTGCGTCGATGTAGATAACTACCATTCACTGCATGCATGTGGATAACGACACTTCACAGCGTCAATATAGAGGACAACCTTTCACTGTGTCAATGTAGACAATACCCTTCACTGTATCAATGTAGATAACTACCTTTCACTGCTTCGATAAAAATAACTACCCTTCAATGCATCGTTGTAGATAACTACCTTTCACTGCATCAATGTAGGTAACTACCCTTCACTACGTCAATGTAGATAACTACCCTTCACTGCATCGATGTAGGTAACTACCCTTCACTACATCGATGTAGATAATTACCATTCACTGCATCCATGTAGATAACCGCCCTTCACTGCCTCGATGTATATAACCATCCTTCACTGCGTCAATGTAGATAACTACCATTCAGATCTTCGATGTAGATAACTACCCTTCACTGCGTCGATGTAGATAACTACCATTCACTGGTTGCATGTGGATAACGACACTTCACTGCATCAATGTAGATGACTACCCGTCACTGCGTCAATGTAGATACCCTTCACTGTATCAATGTAGATAACTACCTTTCACTACTTCGATATAAATAACTACCCTTCAATGCATCGTTGTAGATAACTACCTTTCACTGCATCGATGTAGGTAACTACCCTTCACCTCATCGATCTACATAACTACCATTCATGGCGTCAATGTAGATAACTGCCCTTCACTGCATCGATGTAAATAACTACCGTTCACTGCGTCAATGTAGGTTACTGCCCTTCACTGCTTCAATGTACATAACTGCCATTCACTACGTCGATGTATATAACTTCCCGTCACTGTGTCGATGTAGATAACTACCCTTAACTGCATTGATTTAGATAACTAATCTTCACAGCATCAATGTAGATAATGACCCTTCACTGCATCCATCTCGATAACGACACTTCACTGCGTCAATGTAGATATGTACCCTTCACTGCGCCGATATAGTTAACTCTACTTCACTGCATTGATGTAGATAACTGCCCTTCACAGCATCGATGTAGATAATTACCCATCACAGCGTCGATGTACATAACGAACCCTTCACAACGTCAATGTAGATAACGACCCTTCACTGCATTATTGTAGAAAACTACCCTTCACTGTGTGGATGTAGGTAAATACCCTTCACTGCATCGATGTAGGTAACTACCCTTCACCTCATCAATCTACATAACAACCATCCACAGAGTCAATGTATATAACAGCCCTTCATCTCATCGATCTACATAACTACCCTTCACAGCGTCAATGCAGATAACTACCCTTCACCTCATCGATCTACAGAACTACCATTCACAACGTCGATGTAGATAACCCCTTCACTGCATCTATGTAGATAAATACCCTTCACTGCATCAATGTAGCTAACTGCCCTTCACTGCATGGATGTAGATAACTACCCTTCACTGCATCAATGTAGATGACTACCCTTCACTGCATGGATGTAGATAACTACCCTTCACTGCATCAATGTAGATGACTACCCGTCACTGCGTCAATGTAGATACCCTTCAGTGGATCGATGTAGATAACTACACTTCACTGCGTCAATGTAGATGACTACACTTCACTGCATCATTATAGATAACTACCCTTCACTGCATCGATGTAGATAACTACCCTTCATCTCATCGATCTACATAACTACCATTCACAGCGTCGATGTAGATAACCCCTTCACTGCATCTATGTAGATAGCAACCCTTCACTGCATGAATGTAGATAACTACCCTTTACTGCATCAATGTAGCTAACTGCCCTTCACTGCATCAATGTAGATAACTGCCCTTCACTGCATCGATGTAGATGACTACCTATCACTGCATCGATGTTGATGACTACCCGTCACTGCAAAGATGCAGATAACTAACCGTCACTGCGTCAATACAGATAACTACCCATCATTGCATCAATGTAGATAACTAAGCATCACTGCATCGATGTAGATAACTGACCGTCACTGTATCGATGTAGATAATTACCATTCACTGCATCCATGTAGATAACCGCCCTTCACTGCCTCGATGTATATAACCGTCCTTCACTGCTTCAATGTAGATAACTGCCCTTCACTGCGTCGATGTATATAACTTCCCGTCACTGTGTCGATGTAGATAACTACCCTTAACTGCGTCGATTTAGATAACTAATCTTCACAGCATTAATGTAGATAATGACCCTTCACTGCATCCATCTCGATAACGACACTTCACTGCGTCAAGGTAGATATGTACCCTTCACTGCGCCGATATAGTTAACTCTACTTCACTGCGTCGATGTAGATAACTGCCCTTCACAGCATCGATGTAGATAATTACCCATCACAGCGTCGATGTAGATAACAAACCCTTCACAACGTCAAAGTAAATAATGACCCTTCACTGCATCATTGTAGAAAACTACCCTTCACTGTGTGGATGTAGGTAAATACCCTTCACTGCATCGCTGTAGGTAACTACCCTTCACCTCATCAATCTACATAACAACCATTCACAGCGTCAATGTATATAACAGCCCTTCACCTCATTGACCTACATAACTACCCTTCACAGCGTCAATGTAGATAACTACCTTTCACAGCGTCAATGTAGATAACTACCCTTCACTGCGTCGATGTAGATAACTACCCTTCACCTCATCGATCTACAGAACTACCATTCACAACGTCGATGTAGATAACCCCTTCACTGCATCTATGTAGATAAATACCCTTCACTGCATGGATGTAGATAACTACCCATCACTGCATCAATGTAGCTAACTGCCCTTCACTGCATCAACGTAGATGACTACCCATTACTGCAAAGATGTAGATAACTACACTTCACTGCATCAATGTAGATAAATACCCTTCACTGCATGGATGTAGATAACTACCCTTCACTGCATCAATGTAGATAACTACCCTTCACTGTTTCGATATAAATAACTACCCTTCAATGCATCGTTGTAGATAACTACCTTTCACTGCATCGATGTAGGTAACTACCCTTCACCTCATCGATCTACATAACTGCCATTCATGGCGTCAATGTAGATAACTGCCCTTCACTGCATCAATGTAAATAACTACCGTTCACTGCGTCAATGTAGATAACTGCCCTTCACTGCTTCAATGTAGATAACTGCCCTTCACTGCGTCGATGTATATAACTTCCCGTCACTGTGTCGATGTAGATAACTACCCTTAACTGCATTGATTTAGATAACTAATCTTCACAGCATCAATGTAGATAATGACCCTTCACTGCATCCATCTCGATAACGACACTTCACTGCGTCAATGTAGATATGTACCCTTCACTGCGCCGATATAGTTAACTCTACTTCACTGCATTGATGTAGATAACTGCCCTTCACAGCATCGATGTAGATAACGAACCCTTCACAACGTCAATGTAGATAACGACCCTTCACTGCATTATTGTAGAAAACTACCCTTCACTGTGTGGATGTAGGTAAATACCCTTCACTACATCGATGTAGGTAACTACCCTTCACCTCATCAATCTACATAACAACCATCCACAGAGTCAATGTATATAACAGCCCTTCACCTCATCGATCTACATAACTACCCTTCACAGCGTCAATGCAGATAACTACCCTTCACCTCATCGATCTACAGAACTACCATTCACAACATCGATGTAGATAACCCCTTCACTGCATCTATGTAGATAAATACCCTTCACTGCATCAATGTAGATAACTGCCCTTCACTGCATGGATGTAGATAACTACCCTTCACTGCATCAATGTAGATGACTACCCTTCACTGCATGGATGTAGATAACTACCCTTCACTGCATCAATGTAGATGACTACCCGTCACTGCGTCAATGTAGATACCCTTCAGTGGATCGATGTAGATAACTACACTTCACTGCGTCAATGTAGATACCCTTCAGTGGATCGATGTAGATAACTACACTTCACTGCGTCAATGTAGATGACTACACTTCACTGCATCATTATAGATAACTACCCTTCACTGCATCAATGTAGATAACTACCCTTCACTGCATTGATGTAGGTAACTACCCTTCACTACATCGATGTAGATAATTACCATTCACTGCATCCATGTAGATAACCGCCCTTCACTGCCTCGATGTATATAACCATCCTTCACTGCGTCAATGTAGATAACTACCATTCACATCTTCGATGTAGATAACTACCCTTCATTGCGTCCATGTAGATAACTACCCTTCACTGCATGCATGTGGATAACGACACTTCACAGCGTCAATATAGAGGACTACCTTTCACTGTGTCAATGTAGACAACTACCCTTCACTGCATCAATGTAGATAACTACCTTTCACTGCTTCGATATAAATAACTACACTTCAATGCATCATTGTAGATAACTACCCTTCAATGCAGCGATGTAGATAACTACCATTCACCTCATCAATCTACATAACTACCATTCATGGCATCAATGAAAATTACTGACCTTCACTGCGTCGATGTAGATAACTACCCTTCACTGCGTCGATGTAGATAACTACCCTTCACTGCATGCATGTGGATAACGAAACTTCACAGCGTCAATATAGAGGACTACCTTTCACTGTGTCAATGTAGACAACTACCCTTCACTGTGTCAATGTAGATAACTCTCCTTCACTGTATCAATGTAAATAACTCTCCTTCACTGTGTCGATGAAGATAACTCTGCTTCACTGTGTCGATGAAGATAACTCTCCTTCACTGCGTCAATGTAGATAACTGCCCTTCACTGCGTCAATGTAGATAACTGCCCTTCACTGCTTCAATGTAGATAACTGCCCTTCACAGCGTCGATGTAGATAACCCCTTCACTGTATCGATGTAGATGACTACCCATCACTGCAAAGATGTTGATAACTCCCCGTCACTGTGTCAATGTAGATAACTACCCTTCACTGATTCATGTGGATAACTACCCTTCACTGCATTGATGTAGATGACTACCTGTCACTGCAAAGATGTAGATAACTACCAGTCACTGCATCAATACAGATAACTACCCATCACTGCATCGATGTAGATAACTACACTTCACTGCATCGATGTAGATAACTGCCCTTCACTGCATCGATGTAGATGATTAACTATCACTGCATCGATGTAGATGACTACCCGTCACTGCAAAGATGTAGATAACTACCCATCACTGCAAAGATACAGATAACTAACCGTCACTGCATCAATACAGATAACTACCCATCACTGCATCGATGTAGATAACTACCCTTCATTGCGTCCATGTAGATAACTACCCTTCACTGCATGCATGTGGATAACGACACTTCACAGCGTCAATATAGAGGACTACCTTTCACTGTGTCAATGTAGACAACTACCCTTCACTGCATCAATGTAGATAACTACCTTTCACTGCTTCGATATAAATAACTACACTTCAATGCATCATTGTAGATAACTACCCTTCAATGCAGCGATGTAGATAACTACCATTCACCTCATCAATCTACATAACTACCATTCATGGCATCAATGAAAATTACTGACCTTCACTGCGTCGATGTAGATAACTACCATTCACAGCGTCGATGTAGATAACCCCTTCACTGCATCAATGTAGATAACTACCCTTCACTGCATTGATGTAGGTAACTACCCTTCACTACATCGATGTAGATAATTACCATTCACTGCATCCATGTAGATAACCGCCCTTCACTGCCTCGATGTATATAACCATCCTTCACTGCGTCAATGTAGATAACTACCATTCAGATCTTCGATGTAGATAACTACCCTTCACTGCGTCGATGTAGATAACTACCATTCACTGGTTGCATGTGGATAACGACACTTCACTGCATCAATGTAGATGACTACCCGTCACTGCGTCAATGTAGATACCCTTCACTGTATCAATGTAGATAACTACCTTTCACTACTTCGATATAAATAACTACCCTTCAATGCATCGTTGTAGATAACTACCTTTCACTGCATCGATGTAGGTAACTACCCTTCAATGCATCGTTGTAGATAACTACCTTTCACTGCATCGATGTAGGTAACTACCCTTCACCTCATCGATCTACATAACTACCATTCATGGCGTCAATGTAGATAACT
Source organism: Hemitrygon akajei (assembly GCF_048418815.1). Classification (NCBI taxonomy): domain Eukaryota; kingdom Metazoa; phylum Chordata; class Chondrichthyes; order Myliobatiformes; family Dasyatidae; genus Hemitrygon; species Hemitrygon akajei. The sequence continues at coordinate 52,369,899 of NC_133127.1, forward strand.
GCCCTTCACTGCATCGATGTAAATAACTACCGTTCACTGCGTCAATGTAGGTAACTGCCCTTCACTGCTTCAATGTACATAACTGCCATTCACTACGTCGATGTATATAACTTCCCGTCACTGTGTCGATGTAGATAACTACCCTTAACTGCATTGATTTAGATAACTAATCTTCACAGCATCAATGTAGATAATGACCCTTCACTGCATCCATCTCGATAACGACACTTCACTGCGTCAATGTAGATATGTACCCTTCACTGCGCCGATATAGTTAACTCTACTTCACTGCATTGATGTAGATAACTGCCCTTCACAGCATCGATGTAGATAATTACCCATCACAGCGTCGATGTACATAACGAACCCTTCACAACGTCAATGTAGATAACGACCCTTCACTGCATTATTGTAGAAAACTACCCTTCACTGTGTGGATGTAGGTAAATACCCTTCACTGCATCGATGTAGGTAACTACCCTTCACCTCATCAATCTACATAACAACCATCCACAGAGTCAATGTATATAACAGCCCTTCATCTCATCGATCTACATAACTACCCTTCACAGCGTCAATGCAGATAACTACCCTTCACCTCATCGATCTACAGAACTACCATTCACAACGTCGATGTAGATAACCCCTTCACTGCATCTATGTAGATAAATACCCTTCACTGCATCAATGTAGCTAACTGCCCTTCACTGCATGGATGTAGATAACTACCCTTCACTGCATCAATGTAGATGACTACCCTTCACTGCATGGATGTAGATAACTACCCTTCACTGCATCAATGTAGATGACTACCCGTCACTGCGTCAATGTAGATACCCTTCAGTGGATCGATGTAGATAACTACACTTCACTGCGTCAATGTAGATGACTACACTTCACTGCATCATTATAGATAACTACCCTTCACTGCATCGATGTAGATAACTACCCTTCATCTCATCAATCTACATAACTACCATTCACAGCGTCGATGTAGATAACCCCTTCACTGCATCTATGTAGATAGCAACCCTTCACTGCATGAATGTAGATAACTACCCTTTACTGCATCAATGTAGCTAACTGCCCTTCACTGCATCAATGTAGATAACTGCCCTTCACTGCATCGATGTAGATGACTACCTATCACTGCATCGATGTTGATGACTACCCGTCACTGCAAAGATGCAGATAACTAACCGTCACTGCGTCAATACAGATAACTACCCATCATTGCATCAATGTAGATAACTAAGCATCACTGCATCGATGTAGATAACTGACCGTCACTGTATCGATGTAGATAATTACCATTCACTGCATCCATGTAGATAACCGCCCTTCACTGCCTCGATGTATATAACCGTCCATCACTGCTTCAATGTAGATAACTGCCCTTCACTGCGTCGATGTATATAACTTCCCGTCACTGTGTCGATGTAGATAACTACCCTTAACTGCGTCGATTTAGATAACTAATCTTCACAGCATTAATGTAGATAATGACCCTTCACTGCATCCATCTCGATAACGACACTTCACTGCGTCAAGGTAGATATGTACCCTTCACTGCGCCGATATAGTTAACTCTACTTCACTGCGTCGATGTAGATAACTGCCCTTCACAGCATCGATGTAGATAATTACCCATCACAGCGTCGATGTAGATAACAAACCCTTCACAACGTCAAAGTAAATAATGACCCTTCACTGCATCATTGTAGAAAACTACCCTTCACTGTGTGGATGTAGGTAAATACCCTTCACTGCATCGCTGTAGGTAACTACCCTTCACCTCATCAATCTACATAACAACCATTCACAGCGTCAATGTATATAACAGCCCTTCACCTCATTGACCTACATAACTACCATTCACAACGTCGATGTAGATAACCCCTTCACTGCATCTATGTAGATAAATACCCTTCACTGCATGGATGTAGATAACTACCCATCACTGCATCAATGTAGCTAACTGCCCTTCACTGCATCAACGTAGATGACTACCCATTACTGCAAAGATGTAGATAACTACACTTCACTGCATCAATGTAGATAAATACCCTTCACTGCATGGATGTAGATAACTACCCTTCACTGCATCAATGTAGATAACTACCCTTCACTGTTTCGATATAAATAACTACCCTTCAATGCATCGTTGTAGATAACTACCTTTCACTGCATCGATGTAGGTAACTACCCTTCACCTCATCGATCTACATAACTGCCATTCATGGCGTCAATGTAGATAACTGCCCTTCACTGCATCAATGTAAATAACTACCGTTCACTGCGTCAATGTAGATAACTGCCCTTCACTGCTTCAATGTAGATAACTGCCCTTCACTGCGTCGATGTATATAACTTCCCGTCACTGTGTCGATGTAGATAACTACCCTTAACTGCATTGATTTAGATAACTAATCTTCACAGCATCAATGTAGATAATGACCCTTCACTGCATCCATCTCGATAACGACACTTCACTGCGTCAATGTAGATATGTACCCTTCACTGCGCCGATATAGTTAACTCTACTTCACTGCATTGATGTAGATAACTGCCCTTCACAGCATCGATGTAGATAACGAACCCTTCACAACGTCAATGTAGATAACGACCCTTCACTGCATTATTGTAGAAAACTACCCTTCACTGTGTGGATGTAGGTAAATACCCTTCACTACATCGATGTAGGTAACTACCCTTCACCTCATCAATCTACATAACAACCATCCACAGAGTCAATGTATATAACAGCCCTTCACCTCATCGATCTACATAACTACCCTTCACAGCGTCAATGCAGATAACTACCCTTCACCTCATCGATCTACAGAACTACCATTCACAACGTCGATGTAGATAACCCCTTCACTGCATCTATGTAGATAAATACCCTTCACTGCATCAATGTAGATAACTGCCCTTCACTGCATGGATGTAGATAACTACCCTTCACTGCATCAATGTAGATGACTACCCTTCACTGCATGGATGTAGATAACTACCCTTCACTGCATCAATGTAGATGACTACCCGTCACTGCGTCAATGTAGATACCCTTCAGTGGATCGATGTAGATAACTACACTTCACTGCGTCAATGTAGATGACTACACTTCACTGCATCATTATAGATAACTACCCTTCACTGCATCAATGTAGATAACTACCCTTCACTGCATTGATGTAGGTAACTACCCTTCACTACATCGATGTAGATAATTACCATTCACTGCATCCATGTAGATAACCGCCCTTCACTGCCTCGATGTATATAACCATCCTTCACTGCGTCAATGTAGATAACTACCATTCACATCTTCGATGTAGATAACTACCCTTCATTGCGTCCATGTAGATAACTACCCTTCACTGCATGCATGTGGATAACGACACTTCACAGCGTCAATATAGAGGACTACCTTTCACTGTGTCAATGTAGACAACTACCCTTCACTGCATCAATGTAGATAACTACCTTTCACTGCTTCGATATAAATAACTACACTTCATTGCATCATTGTAGATAACTACCCTTCAATGCAGCGATGTAGATAACTACCATTCACCTCATCAATCTACATAACTACCATTCATGGCATCAATGAAAATTACTGACCTTCACTGCGTCGATGTAGATAACTACCCTTCACTGCGTCGATGTAGATAACTACCCTTCACTGCATGCATGTGGATAACGAAACTTCACAGCGTCAATATAGAGGACTACCTTTCACTGTGTCAATGTAGACAACTACCCTTCACTGTGTCAATGTAGATAACTCTCCTTCACTGTATCAATGTAAATAACTCTCCTTCACTGTGTCGATGAAGATAACTCTGCTTCACTGTGTCGATGAAGATAACTCTCCTTCACTGCGTCAATGTAGATAACTGCCCTTCACTGCGTCAATGTAGATAACTGCCCTTCACTGCTTCAATGTAGATAACTGCCCTTCACAGCGTCGATGTAGATAACCCCTTCACTGTATCGATGTAGATGACTACCCATCACTGCAAAGATGTTGATAACTCCCCGTCACTGTGTCAATGTAGATAACTACCCTTCACTGATTCATGTGGATAACTACCCTTCACTGCATTGATGTAGATGACTACCTGTCACTGCAAAGATGTAGATAACTACCAGTCACTGCATCAATACAGATAACTACCCATCACTGCATCGATGTAGATAACTACACTTCACTGCATCGATGTAGATAACTGCCCTTCACTGCATCGATGTAGATGATTAACTATCACTGCATCGATGTAGATGACTACCCGTCACTGCAAAGATGTAGATAACTACCCATCACTGCAAAGATACAGATAACTAACCGTCACTGCATCAATACAGATAACTACCCATCACTGCATCGATGTAGATAACTACCCTTCATTGCGTCCATGTAGATAACTACCCTTCACTGCATGCATGTGGATAACGACACTTCACAGCGTCAATATAGAGGACTACCTTTCACTGTGTCAATGTAGACAACTACCCTTCACTGCATCAATGTAGATAACTACCTTTCACTGCTTCGATATAAATAACTACACTTCAATGCATCATTGTAGATAACTACCCTTCAATGCAGCGATGTAGATAATTACCATTCACCTCATCAATCTACATAACTACCATTCATGGCATCAATGAAAATTACTGACCTTCACTGCGTCGATGTAGATAACTACCCTTCACTGCGTCGATGTAGATAACTACCCTTCACTGCATGCATGTGGATAACGAAACTTCACAGCGTCAATATAGAGGACTACCTTTCACTGTGTCAATGTAGACAACTACCCTTCACTGTGTCAATGTAGATAACTCTCCTTCACTGTATCAATGTAAATAACTCTCCTTCACTGTGTCGATGAAGATAACTCTGCTTCACTGTGTCGATGAAGATAACTCTCCTTCACTGCGTCAATGTAGATAACTGCCCTTCACTGCGTCAATGTAGATAACTGCCCTTCACTGCTTCAATGTAGATAACTGCCCTTCACAGCGTCGATGTAGATAACCCCTTCACTGTATCGATGTAGATGACTACCCATCACTGCAAAGATGTTGATAACTCCCCGTCACTGTGTCAATGTAGATAACTACCCTTCACTGATTCATGTGGATAACTACCCTTCACTGCATTGATGTAGATGACTACCTGTCACTGCAAAGATGTAGATAACTACCAGTCACTGTGTCAATGTAGATAACTGCCCTTCACTGATTCATGTGGATAATGACACTTCACTGTGTCAATGTAGACTACTACCCTTCACTGCATCAATGTAGATAACTACCTTTCACTGCTTTGATATAAATAACTACCCTTCAATGCATCGGTGTAGATTACCCTTCACTGCATGGATGTAGATAACTACCCTTCACTGCATCAATGTAGATGACTAACCATTACTGCAAAGATGTAGATAACTACCCTTCACTGCATCGATGTTGATGACTACCCGTCACTGCAAAGATGTAGATAACTACCCGTCACTGCGTCAATATAGATACCCTTCAGTGGATCGATGTAGATACCTACCATTCACTGCGTCAATGTAGATGACTACCCTTCACGGCATCATTATAGATAACAACCCTTCACTGCATCAATGTAGATAACTACCCTTCACTGCGTCTATGTAAGTAAGCTTCACTGCAACGATCTACATAACTACCCTTCACTGCATCAATGTAGATAACTACCCTTCACTGTATTGATGTAGGTAACTACCCTTCACTACATCGATGTAGATAATTACCATTCACTGCATCCATGTAGATAACCGCCCTTCACTGCCTCGATGTATATAACTACCCTTCACTGCGTCGATGTAGATAACTACCCTTCACTGCATGCATGTGGATAACGACACTTCACAGCGTCAATATAGAGGACTACCTTTCACTGTGTCAATGTAGACAACTACCCTTCACTGCATCAATGTAGATAACTGCCCTTCACTGCGTCGATGTATATAACTTCCCGTCACTGTGTCGATGTAGATAACTACCCTTAACTGCGTCGATTTAGATAACTGATCTTCACAGCATCAATGTAGATAATGACACTTCACTGCATCCATCTCGATAACGACACTTCACTGCGTCAATGTAGATATGTACCCTTTCACTGCTTCGATATAAATAACTAACCTTCACTGCATCGAAGTAGATAACTACACTTCACCTCATCGATCTACATAACTACCATTCATGACGTCAATGTAGATAACTGCCCTTCATTGCATCGATGTATATAACCGTCCTTCACTGCTTCAATGTAGATAACTGCCCTTCACTGCGTCGATGTATATAACTTCCCGTCACTGTGTCGATGTAGATAACTACCCTTAACTGCGTCGATTTAGATAACTGATCTTCACAGCATCAATGTAGATAATGACACTTCACTGCATCCATCTCGATAACGACACTTCACTGCGTCAATGTAGATATGTACCCTTCACTGCGCCGATATAGTTAACTCTACTTCACTGTGTCGATGTAGATAACTGCCCTTCACAGCATCGATGTAGATAATTACCCATCACAGCGTCGATGTAGATAACGAGCCTTCACAACGTCAATGTAGATAACGACCCTTCACTGCATCATTGTAGAAAACTACCCTTCACTGTGTGGATGTAGGTAAATACCCTTCACTGCATCGATGTAGGTAACTACCCTTCACCTCATCAATCTACATAACTACCATTCACAACGTCGATGTAGTTAACCCCTTCCCTGCATCTATGTAGATAACTGCCCTTCACTGCATCAACGTAGATGACTACCCATTACTGCAAAGATGTAGATAAATACGCGTCACTGCAGCAATGTAGATAACTACCCTTCGCTGCATGGATGTAGATAACTACCCTTCACTGCGTCAATCTAGATGACTACACTTCACCTCATCGATCTACATAACTACCATTCACAGCGTCGATGTAGATAACCCCTTCACTGCATCTATGTTGATAACTACCCTTCACTGCATCAATGTAGCTAACTGCCCTTCACTGCATCAACTTAGATGACTACCCGTTACTGCAAAGATGTAGATAACTACCCGTCACTGCATCGATGTAGATAACTACCCTTCACTGCATGGATGTAGATAACTACCCTTCACTGCATCGATGTAGATAACTGCCCTTCACTGCATCGATGTAGATGATTACCTATCACTGCATCGATGTAGATGACTACCCGTCACTGCAAAGATGTAGATAACTACCCATCACTGCAAAGATGCAGATAACTAACCGTCACTGCATCAATACAGATAACTACCCATCACTGCATCGATGTAGATAACTGCCCGTCACTATATCGATGTAGATAACTATCCTTCACTGCATCATGTGGATAATGTCAGTCCACTGCGTCAATGTAGATGACTACCCTTCACTGCGTCATTATAGATAACTACCCTTCACTGCATCAATGTAGATAACTACCCTTCAAAGCATCAATGTAGATACCCTTCAGTGGATCGATGTAGATAACTACCATTCACTGCGTCAATGTAGATGACTACCCTTCACGGATCATTATAGATAACTACCCTTCACTGCATCATTATAGATAACTACCCTTCACTGCGTCTATGTAAGTAAGCTTCACTGCAACGATCTACATAACTACCCTTCACTGCATCAATGTAGATAACTACCCTTCACTGCATTGATGTAGGTAACTACCCTTCACTACATCGATGCAGATAATTACCATTCACTGCATCCATGTACATAACCGCCCTTCACTGCCTCGATGTATATAACCGTCCTTCACTGCGTCAATGTAGATAACTACCCTTCACAGCTTCGATGTAGATAACTACCCTTCACTGCGTCGATGTAGATAACTACCCTTCATTGCATCCATGTAGATAACTACCCTTCACTGCATGCATGTGGATAACGACACTTCACAGCGTCAATATAGAGGACTACCTTTCACTGTGTCAATGTAGACAACTACCCTTCACTGCATCAATGTAGATAACTACCTTTCACTGCTTCGATATAAATAACTACACTTCAATGCATCATTGTAGATAACTACCCTTCACAGTGTCATTGTAGATAACTACCCTTCACAGCGTCGATGTAGATAACCCCTTCACTGCATCGATGTAGATGACTACCCATCACTGCTAAGATGTTGATAACTCCCCGTCACTGTGTCAATGTAGATAACTACCCTTCACAGCGTCGATGTAGATAACCCCTTCACTGCATCGATGTAGATGACTACCCATCACTGCAAAGATGTTGATAACTACACGTCACTGTGTCAATGTAGATAACTGCCCTTCACTGATTCATGTGGATAATGACACATCACTGCATCAATGTAGATAACTACCCTTCACTGTGTCAATCTAGATGACTACACTTCACTGCATCATTATAGATCACTACCCTTCACTGCGTCGATGTAGATAACTACCCTTCACCTCATCGATCTACATAACTACCATTCACAGCGTAGATGTAGATAACCCCTTCACTGCATCTATGTTGATAACTACCCTTCACTGCATGAATGTAGATAACTACCCTTCACTGCATCAATGTAGCTAACTGCCCTTCACTGCATCGATGTAGATGATTGCCTATCACTGCATCGATGTAGATGACTACACGTCACTGAAAAGATGTAGATAACTACCCATCACTGCAAAGATACAGATAACTAACCGTCACTGCATCAATACAGATAACTACCCATCACTGCATCGATGTAGATAACTACACTTCACTGCATCGATGTAGATAACTGCCCTTCACTGCATCGATGTAGATGATTAACTATCACTGCATCGATGTAGATGACTACCCGTCACTGCAAAGATGTAGATAACTACCCATCACTGCAAAGATACAGATAACTAACCGTCACTGCATCAATACAGATAACTACCCATCACTGCATCGATGTAGATAACTACCCTTCATTGCGTCCATGTAGATAACTACCCTTCACTGCATGCATGTGGATAACGACACTTCACAGCGTCAATATAGAGGACTACCTTTCACTGTGTCAATGTAGACAACTACCCTTCACTGCATCAATGTAGATAACTACCTTTCACTGCTTCGATATTAATAACTACACTTCAATGCATCATTGTAGATAACTACCCTTCAATGCAGCGATGTAGATAACTACCATTCACCTCATCAATCTACATAACTACCATTCATGGCATCAATGAAAATTACTGACCTTCACTGCGTCGATGTAGATAACTACCCTTCACTGCGTCGATGTAGATAACTACCCTTCACTGCATGCATGTGGATAACGAAACTTCACAGCGTCAATATAGAGGACTACCTTTCACTGTGTCAATGTAGACAACTACCCTTCACTGCATCAATGTAGATAACTACCTTTCACTGCTTCGATATAAATAACTACCCTTCACTGCATTGATGTAGATGACTACCTGTCACTGCAAAGATGTAGATAACTACCAGTCACTGTGTCAATGTAGATAACTGCCCTTCACTGATTCATGTGGATAATGACACTTCACTGCATCAATGTAGATAACGACCCTTCACTGCGTCAATGTAGATAACTACCCTTCACTACGTCGATGTGGGTAATTACACTTCACTGCACCCATGTGGATAACTACACTTCACTGCACCCATGTGGATAATGACCCTTCACTGCATCCATGTGAATAACGACACTTCACTGTGTCGTTATATAGACGACTACCTTTCATTGCGTCAATGTAGACAACTACCCTTCATTGCGTCAATGTAGACAACTACACTTCACTGCGCCAATGTAGATAACTACCCTTCACTGCTACATTCTAGATAACTCCCCTTCACTGCTACATAGTAGATAACTCTCCTTCACTGCGTCAATGAAGATAACTTCCTTTCACTGCGTCGATATAAATAACTACCCTTCAATGCGTCGATGCAGATAACTACCCTTCACCTCATCAATCTACATAACTACCATTCATGGCATCAATGTAAATAACTGCCCTTCACTGCATTGTTGTAAATATCTACCATTCACTGCATCGATGTAGATAACTACCCATCACCTCATCAATCTACATATCTAAAATTCACTGCATCGATGTAGATAACTAATCTTCACTGCATCGATGTAGATAACAACCATTCACTACTTCCATGTCGATAACGACCCTTCACTGCATCGATGTAGAAAACGACCCTTCACTGCATCCATGTCGATAACTACCCTTCACTGCAATCTATGTAGATAACTACCCGTCAGTGCAAAGATGTAGATAACTAACCATCACTGCATCCATGTAGATAACCGCCCTTCACTGCCTCGATGTATATAACCGTCCTTCACTGTGTCAATGTAGATAACTACCCTTCACAGCTTTGATGTAGATAACTACCCTTCACTGCATCAATGTAGATAACTACCCTTCACAGCTTCGATGTTAATAACTACCCTTCACTCATTCAATGTAGATAACTACCCTTCACGGCGTCCATGTGGATAACGAAACTTCACTGCCTCAATGTAGATGAGCACATTTCACTGCGTCAATGTAGATAACTACACTTCACTGCACCCATGTGGATAACTACACTTCACTGCACCCATCTGGATAACTACCCTTCACTGCATGAATGTAGATAACTGCACTTCACTGCATCGATGTAGATAACTAATCTTCACTGCATTGATGTAGATAACGAGCCTTCACTACTTCCATGTCGATAATGACCCTTCACTGCATCGATGTAGATAACGACCCTTCACTGCATTGATGTAGATAACGACCCTTCACTGCATCCATGTCAATAACTACCCTTCACTGCATCGATGTAGATAACTACCCGTCAGTGCAAAGATATAGATAACTAGCACTCACTGCATCGATATAGATAACTCTCCTTCACTGCATCAATGTAAATAACTCTCCTTCACGGTGTCGATGAAGATAACTCTACTTCACTGCATCGATGTAGATAACTGCCCTTCACTTCATCGATGAAAATAACTACTATTCACTGCATCGATGTAGATAACTACCCTTCACAGTGTCATTGTAGATAACTACCCTTCACAGTGTCGATGTAGATAACCCCTTCACTGCATCGATGTAGATGACTACCCATCACTGCAAAGATGTTGATAACTCCCCGTCACCGTGTCAATGTAGATAACTACCCTTCACTGATTCATGTGGATAACTACCCTTCACTGCATTGATGTAGATGACTTCCCGTCACTGCAAAGATGTAGATAACTACCCGTCACTGTGTCAATGTAGATAACTGCCCTTCACTGATTCATGTGGATAATGATACTTCACTGCGTCAATGTAGATAACGACCCTTCCCTGCGTCAATGTAGATAACTACCCTTCACTACGTCGATGTGGGTAACTACACTTCACTGCACTCATGTGGATAACTACACTTCACTGCACTCATGTGGATAACTACAATTCATTGCACCCATGTGGATAATGACCATTCACTGTATCCACGTCGATAAAGACAGTTCACTGTGTCGTTATATAGACGACTACCTTTCATTGTGTCAATGTAGACAACTACCCTTCACTGCGCCAATGTAGATAACTACCCTTCACTGCTACATTGTAGATAACTCCCCTTCACTGCTACATTGTGGATAACTCTCCTTCACTGCGTCAATGTAGATAACTTCCTTTCACTGCGTCGATATAAATAACTACCCTTCAATGCAGCGATGTAGATAACTACCATTCACCTCATCAATCTACATAACTACCATTCATGGCATCAATGAAAATTACTGCCCTTCACTGCATCAATGTAGATAACTACCTTTCACTGCTTTGATATAAATAACTACCCTTCAATGCATCGGTGTAGATTACCCTTCACTGCATGGATGTAGATAACTACCCTTCACTGCATCAATGTAGCTAACTGCCCTTCACTGCATCAACGTAGATGACTAACCATTACTGCAAAGATGTAGATAACTACCCTTCACTGCATCGATGTACATGACTACCTATCACTGCATCGATGTTGATGACTACCCGTCACTGCAAAGATGTAGATAACTACCCGTCACTGCGTCAATATAGATACCCTTCAGTGGATCGATGTAAATACCTACCATTCACTGCGTCAATGTAGATGACTACCCTTCACGGCATCATTATAGATAACTACCCTTCACTGCATCAATGTAGATAACTACCCTTCACTGCGTCTATGTAAGTAAGCTTCACTGCAACGATCTACATAACTACCCTTCACTGCATCAATGTAGATAACTACCCTTCACTGCATCGATGTAGGTATCTACCCTTCACTACATCGATGTGGATAATTACCATTCACTGCATCCATGTAGATAACCGCCCTTCACTGCCTCGATGTATATAACCGTCCTTCACTGCGTCAATCTAGATAACTACCCTTCACAGCTTCGATGTAGATAACTACCCTTCACTGTGTCGATGTAGATATCTACCCTTCACTGCATGCATGTGGATAACGACACTTCACAGCGTCAATATAGAGGACTACCTTTCACTGTGTCAATGTAGACAACTACCCTTCACTGCATCAATGTAGATAACTACCATTCACTGCTTCGATATAAATAACTGCCCTTCACTGCATCGATGTATATAACCGTCCTTCACTGCTTCAATGTCGATAACTGCCCTTCACTGCATCAATGTATATAACTTCCCGTCACTGTGTCAATGTAGATAACTACCCTTAACTGCGTCGATTTCGATAACTGATCTTCACAGCATCAATGTAGATAATGACACTTCACTGCATCCATCTCGATAACGACACTTCACTGCGTCAATGTAGATATGTACCCTTCACTGCGCCGATATAGTTAACTCTACTTCACTGTGTCGATGTAGATAACTGCCCTTCACAGCATTGATGTAGATAATTACCCATCACAGCGTCGATGTAGATAACGACCCTTCACAAAGTCAATGTAGATAACGACCCTTCATGCATCATTGTAGAAAACTACCCTTCACTGTGTGGATGTAGGTAAATACCCTTCACTGCATCGATGTAGGTAACTACCCTTCACCTCATCAATCTACATAACAACCATCCACAGCATCAATGTATATAACAGCGCTTCACCTCATCGATCTACATAACTACCCTTCACAGCGTCAATGCAGATAACTACCTTTCACAGCGTCAATGCAGATAACTACCCTTCACCTCATCGATCTACAGAACTACCATTCACAACGTCGATGTAGTTAACCCCTTCCCTGCATCTATGTAGATAACTGCCCTTCACTGCATCAACGTAGATGACTACCCATTACTGCAAAGATGTAGATAAATATGCGTCACTGCAGCAATGTAGATAACTACCCTTCGCTGCATGGATGTAGATAACTACCCTTCACTGTGTCAATCTAGATGACTACACTTCACTGCATCATTATAGATCACTACCCTTCACTGCGTCGATGTAGATAACTACCCTTCACCTCATCGATCTACATAACTACCATTCACAGCGTAGATGTAGATAACCCCTTCACTGCATCTATGTTGATAACTACCCTTCAATGCATGAATGTAGATAACTACCCTTCACTGCATCAATGTAGCTAACTGCCCTTCACTGCATCGATGTAGATGATTACCTATCACTGCATCGATGTAGATGACTACACGTCACTGAAAAGATGTAGATAACTACCCATCACTGCAAAGATACAGATAACTAACCGTCACTGCATCAATACAGATAACTACCCATCACTGCATCGATGTAGATAACTACACTTCACTGCATCGATGTAGATAACTGCCCTTCACTGCATCGATGTAGATGATTAACTATCACTGCATCGATGTAGATGACTACCCGTCACTGCAAAGATGTTGATAACTACCCATCACTGCAAAGATACAGATAACTAACCGTCACTGCATCAATACAGATAACTACCCATCACTGCATCGATGTAGATAACTACCCTTCATTGCGTCCATGTAGATAACTACCCTTCACTGCATGCATGTGGATAACGACACTTCACAGCGTCAATATAGAGGACTACCTTTCACTGTGTCAATGTAGACAACTACCCTTCACTGCATCAATGTAGATAACTACCTTTCACTGCTTCGATATAAATAACTACACTTCAATGCATCATTGTAGATAACTACCCTTCAATGCAGCGATGTAGATAACTACCATTCACCTCATCAATCTACATAACTACCATTCATGGCATCAATGAAAATTACTGACCTTCACTGCGTCGATGTAGTTAACTACCCTTCACTGCGTCGATGTAGATAACTACCCTTCACTGCATGCATGTGGATAACGAAACTTCACAGCGTCAATATAGAGGACTACCTTTCACTGTGTCAATGTAGACAACTACCCTTCACTGTGTCAATGTAGATAACTCTCCTTCACTGTATCAATGTAAATAACTCTCCTTCACTGTGTCGATGAAGATAACTCTGCTTCACTGTGTCGATGAAGATAACTCTCCTTCACTGCGTCAATGTAGATAACTGCCCTTCACTGCGTCAATGTAGATAACTGCCCTTCACTGCTTCAATGTAGATAACTGCCCTTCACAGCGTCGATGTAGATAACCCCTTCACTGTATCGATGTAGATGACTACCCATCACTGCAAAGATGTTGATAACTCCCCGTCACTGTGTCAATGTAGATAACTACCCTTCACTGATTCATGTGGATAACTACCCTTCACTGCATTGATGTAGATGACTACCTGTCACTGCAAAGATGTAGATAACTACCAGTCACTGTGTCAATGTAGATAACTGCCCTTCACTGATTCATGTGGATAATGACACTTCACTGTGTCAATGTAGACTACTACCCTTCACTGCATCAATGTAGATAACTACCTTTCACTGCTTTGATATAAATAACTACCCTTCAATGCATCGGTGTAGATTACCCTTCACTGCATGAATGTAGATAACTACCCTTCACTGCATCAATGTAGATGACTAACCATTACTGCAAAGATGTAGATAACTACCCTTCACTGCATCGATGTTGATGACTACCCGTCACTGCAAAGATGTAGATAACTACCCGTCACTGCGTCAATATAGATACCCTTCAGTGGATCGATGTAGATACCTACCATTCACTGCGTCAATGTAGATGACTACCCTTCACGACATCATTATAGATAACAACCCTTCACTGCATCAATGTAGATAACTACCCTTCACTGCGTCTATGTAAGGAAGCTTCACTGCAACGATCTACATAACTACCCTTCACTGCATCAATGTAGATAACTACCCTTCACTGTATTGATGTAGGTAACTACCCTTCACTACATCGATGTAGATAATTACCATTCACTGCATCCATGTAGATAACCGCCCTTCACTGCCTCGATGTATATAACTGTCCTTCACTGCGTCAATGTAGATAACTACCCTTCACAGCTTCGATGTAGATAACTACCCTTCACTGCGTCGATGTAGATAACTACCCTTCACTGCATGCATGTGGATAACGACACTTCACAGCGTCAATATAGAGGACTACCTTTCACTGTGTCAATGTAGACAACTACCCTTCACTGCATCAATGTAGATAACTACCTTTCACTGCTTCGATATAAATAACTAACCTTCACTGCATCGAAGTAGATAACTACACTTCACCTCATCGATCTACATAACTACCATTCATGACGTCAATGTAGATAACTGCCCTTCATTGCATCGATGTATATAACTGTCCTTCACTGCTTCAATGTAGATAACTGCCCTTCACTGCGTCGATGTATATAACTTCCCGTCACTGTGTCGATGTAGATAACTACCCTTAACTGCGTCGATTTAGATAACTGATCTTCACAGCATCAATGTAGATAATGACACTTCACTGCATCCATCTCGATAACGACACTTCACTGCGTCAATGTAGATATGTACCCTTCACTGCGCCGATATAGTTAACTCTACTTCACTGTGTCGATGTAGATAACTGCCCTTCACAGCATCGATGTAGATAATTACCCATCACAGCGTCGATGTAGATAACGAGCCTTCACAACGTCAATGTAGATAACGACCCTTCATGCATCATTGTAGAAAACTACCCTTCACTGTGTGGATGTAGGTAAATACCCTTCACTGCATCGATGTAGGTAACTACCCTTCACCTCATCAATCTACATAACAACCATCCACAGCGTCAATGTATATAACAGCCCTTCACCTCATCGATCTACATAACTACCCTTCACAGCGTCAATGCAGATAACTACCTTTCACAGCGTCAATGTAGATAACCCCTTCCCTGCATCTATGTAGATAACTGCCCTTCACTGCATCAACGTAGATGACTACCCATTACTGCAAAGATGTAGATAAATACGCGTCACTGCAGCAATGTAGATAACTACCCTTCGCTGCATGGATGTAGATAACTACCCTTCACTGCGTCAATCTAGATGACTACACCACCTCATCGATCTACATAACTACCATTCACAGCGTCGATGTAGATAACCCCTTCACTGCATCTATGTTGATAACTACCCTTCACTGCATCAATGTAGCTAACTGCCCTTCACTGCATCAACGTAGATGACTACCCATTACTGCAAAGATGTAGATAAATACGCATCACTGCAGCAATGTAGATAACTACCCTTCGCTGCATGGATGTAGATAACTACCCTTCACTGCGTCAATCTAGATGACTACACCACCTCATCGATCTACATAACTACCATTCACAGCGTCAATGTAGATAACCCCTTCCCTGCATCTATGTAGATAACTGCCCTTCACTGCATCAACGTAGATGACTACCCGTTACTGCAAAGATGTAGATAACTACCCTTCACTGCATCAATGTAGATAACTACCATTCACTGCGTCAATGTAGATGACTACACTTCACTGCATCATTATAGATCACTACCCTTCACTGCATCGATATAGATAACTACCCGTCAGTGCAAAGATGTAGATAACTACCCGTCACTGCATCGATGTAGATAACTGCCCTTCACTGCATGGATGTAGATAACTACCCTTCACTGCATCGATGTAGATAACTGCCCTTCACTGCATCGATGTAGATGATTACCTATCACTGCATCGATGTAGATGACTACCCGTCACTGCAAAGATGTAGATAACTACCCATCACTGCAAAGATGCAGATAACTAACCGTCACTGCATCAATACAGATAACTACCTATCACTGCATCGATGTAGATAACTGCCCGTCACTATATCGATGTAGATAACTATCCTTCACTGCATCATGTGGATAACGTCAGTCCACAGCGTCAATGTAGATGACTACCCTTCACTGCGTCATTATAGATAACTACCCTTCACTGCATCAATGTAGATAACTACCCTTCAATGCATCAATGTAGATACCCTTCTGTGGATCGATGCAGATAACTACCATTTACTGCGTCAATGTAGATGACTACCCTTCACGGCATCATTATAGATAACTACACTTCACTGCATCAATGTAGATAACTACCCTTCTCTGCGTCTATGTAAGTAAGCTTCACTGCAACGATCTACATAACTAACCTTCACTGCTTCAATGTAGATAATTACCTTTCACTGCTTCGATATAAATAACGACCCTTCAATGCATCATTGTAGATAACTACCCTTCACTGCATCGAAGTAGATAACTACCCTTCACCTCATCGATCTACATAACTACCATTCATGGCGTCAATGTACATAACTGCCCTTCACTGCATCAATGTAAATAACTACTATTCACTGCATCGATGTAGATAACTACCCTTCACAGTGTCATTGTAGATAACTACCCTTCACAGCGTCGATGTAGATAACCCCTTCACTGCATCGATGTAGATGACTACCCATCACTGCAAAGATGTTGATAACTCCCCGTCACTGTGTCAATGTAGATAACTACCCTTCACAGCGTCGATGTAGATAACCCCTTCACTGCATCGATGTAGATGACTACCCATCACTGCAAAGATGTTGATAACTACCCATCACTGTGTCAATGCAGATAACTACCGTTCACTGCATCATTGTAGATAACTGCCCTTCACTGCTTCAATGTAGATAACAGCCCTTCACAGCGTCGATGTAGATAACCCCTTCACTGCATCGATGTAGATGACTACCCATCACTGCAAAGATGTTGATAACTCCCCGTCACTGTGTCAATGTAGATAACTACCCTTCACTGATTCATGTGGATAACTACCCTTCAATGCATCGATGTAGATGACTACCCGTCAGTGCAAAGATGTAGATAACTACCCATCACTGTGTCAATGTAGATAACTGCCCTTCACTGATTCATGTGGATAATGACACTTCACTGCGTCAATGTAGATAACGACCCTTCCCTGCGTCAATGTAGATAACTACCCTTCACTACGTCGATGTGGGTAACTACACTTCACTGCACCCATGTGGATAACTACACTTCACTGCACCCATGTGGATAATGACCCTTCACTTCATCCATGTGGATAACGACACTTCACTGTGTCATTATATAGACGACTACCTTTCATTGCGTCAATGTAGACAACTACACTTCATTGCATCAATGTAGACAACTACCCTTCACTGCGCCAATGTAGATAACTACCCTTCACTGCTACATTCTAGATAACTCCCCTTCACTGCTACATAGTAGATAACTCTCCTTCACTGCGTCAATGAAGATAACTTCCTTTCACTGCGTGGATTTAAATAACTACCCTTCAATGCATCGATGTAGATAACTACCCTTCACCTCATCAATCTACATAACTACCATTCATGGCATCAATGTAAATAACTGCCCTTCACTGCATCGATGTAAATATCTACCATTCACTGCATTGATGTAGATAACTACCAATCACCTCATCGATCTACATAACTCCCCGTCACTGTGTCAATGTAGATAACTACCCTTCACAGCGTCGATGTAGATAACCCCTTCACTGCATCGATGTAGATGACTACCCATCACTGCAAAGATGTTGATAACTACCCGTCACTGTGTCAATGCAGATAACTGCCCTTCACTGTGTCAATGTAGATAACTACCCTTCAGAGCACCCATGTGGATAACTACCGTTCACTGCGTCAATGTAGATAACTGCCCTTCACTGCTTCAATGTAGATAACAGCCCTTCACAGCGTCGATGTAGATAACCCCTTCACTGCATCGATGTAGATGACTACCCATCACTGCAAAGATGTTGATAACTCCCCGTCACCGTGTCAATGTAGATAACTACCCTTCACTGATTCATGTGGATAACTACCCTTCAATGCATCGATGTAGATGACTACCCGTCACTGCAAAGATGTAGATAACTACCCGTCACTGTGTCAATGTAGATAACTGCCCTTCACTGATTCATGTGGATAATGACACTTCACTGCGTCGATGTAGATAACTACCCGTCAGTGCATCAATGTAGATAACTACCCGTCAGTGCAAAGATGTAGATAACTACCCGTCAGTGCATCAATGTAGATAACTACCCTCCAGTGCATCAATGTAGATAACTACCCGTTACTGCGTCAATGTAGATAACCTCCCGTTACTGTGTCGATGTAGATAACTGCCCGTCACTGCGTCGATATAGGTAACTGCCCGTCACTGCATCGATATAGATAACTACCCCTCACTGCATCGATGTACAAAACAACCCCTCACTGCATCAACGTAGATAACTACTCCTCACAGCGTCCATGTAAATAACTACCCCGAACTGCATCGATGTTACTATCCTTCACTGCGTCGATGTAGATAACTACCCTTCACTGCATCGATGTAGATAACTACCCAACACTGCATCAATGTAACTACCCTTCACTGTGTCAATGTAGATAACAACCCTTCCCTGCGTCAATGCAGATAACTACCCTTCAGTGCACCCATGTGGATAACTACCGTTCACTGCGTCAATGTATATAACTGCCCTTCAAAGCATCGATGTAGATAATTACCCATCACAGCGTCGATGTAGATAACGAACCCTTCACAACGTCAATGTAGATAACGACCCTTCACTGCATCATTGTAGAAAACTACCCTTCACTGTGTGGATGTAGGTAAATACCCTTCACTGCATCGATGAAGGTAACTACCGTTCACCTCATCAATCTACATAACAACCATCCACAGCGTCAATGTATATAACAGCCCTTCACCTCATCAATCTACATAACTACCTTTCACAGCGTCAATGCAGATAACTACCCTTCACCTCATCGATCTACAGAACTACCATTCACAACGTCGCTGTAGATAACCCCTTCACTGCATCTATGTAGATAACTGCCCTTCACTGCATCAACGTAGATGACTACCCATTACTGCAAAGATGTAGATAACTACCCTTCACTGCATCAATGTAGATAACTACCCTTCGCTGCATGGATGTAGATAACTACCATTCACTGCGTCAATGTAGATGACTACACTTCACTGCATCATTATAGATCACTACCCTTCACTGCGTTGATGTAACTACCCTTCACCTCATCGATCTACATAACTACCATTCACAGCGTTGATGTAGATGACTACACTTCACTGCATCATTATAGATCACTACCCTTCACTGCATCGATATAGATAACTACCCGTCAGTGCAAAGATGTAGATAACTACCCTTCACTGCATGAATGTAGATAACTACCCTTCACTGCATCAATGTAGCTAACTGCCCTTCACTGCATCAATGTAGATGACTACCCGTTACTGCAAAGATGTAGATAACTACCCGTCACTGCATCGATGTAGATAACTGCCCTTCACTGCATGGATGTAGATAACTACCCTTCACTGCATCGATGTAGATAACTGCCCTTCACTGCATCGATGTAGATGATTACCTATCACTGCATCGATGTAGATGACTACCCGTCACTGCAAAGATGTAGATAACTACCCATCACTGCGTCAATACAGATAACTACCCATCACTGCATCGATGTAGATAACTGCCCGTCACAGTATCGATGTAGATAACTATCCTTCACTGCATCATGTGGATAACATCAGTCCACTGCGTCAATGTAGATGACTACCCTTCACTGCGTCATTATAGATAACTACCCTTCACTGCATCGATGTAGATAACCCCTTCACTGCATCGATGTAGATGACTACCCATCACTGCAAAGATGTTGATAACTACCCGTAACTGTGTCAATGTAGATAACTGCACTTCACTGCATCGATGTAGATAACGACCCTTCACTACTTCCATGTCGATAACGACCCTTCACGGCATCGATGTAGAAAACGATCCTTCACTGCATCCATGTCGATAACTACCCTTCACAGCGTCGATGTAGATAACCCCTTCACTGCATCGATGTAGATGACTACCCATCACTGCAAAGATGTTGATAACTACCCGTCACTGTGTCAATGCAGATAACTGCCCTTCACTGTGTCAATGTAGATAACTACCCTTCAGAGCACCCATGTGGATAACTACCGTTCACTGCGTCAATGTAGATAACTGCCCTTCACTGCTTCAATGTAGATAACAGCCCTTCACAGCGTCGATGTAGATAACCCCTTCACTGCATCGATGTAGATGACTACCCATCACTGCAAAGATGTAGATAACTACCCGTCACTGTGTCAATGTAGATAACTGCCCTTCACTGATTCATGTGGATAATGACACTTCACTGCGTCGATGTAGATAACTACCCGTCAGTGCATCAATGTAGATAACTACCCGTCAGTGCAAAGATGTAGATAACTACCCGTCAGTGCATCAATGTAGATAACTACCCTCCAGTGCATCAATGTAGATAACTACCAGTCACTGCGTCGATGTAGATAACTACCCGTCACTGCATCGATGTAGATAACTACCCTTCACTGCGTCAATGTAGATAACTACCCGTTACTGCGTCAATGTAGATAACCTCCCGTTACTGTGTCGATGTAGATAACTGCCCGTCACTGCGTCGATATAGGTAACTGCCCGTCACTGCATCGATATAGATAACTACCCCTCACTGCATCGATGTACAAAACAACCCCTCACTGCATCAACGTAGATAACTACTCCTCACAGCGTCCATGTAAATAACTACCCCGAACTGCATCGATGTTACTATCCTTCACTGCGTCGATGTAGATAACTACCCTTCACTGCATCGATGTAGATAACTACCCAACACTGCATCAATGTAACTACCCTTCACTGTGTCAATGTAGATAACAACCCTTCCCTGCGTCAATGCAGATAACTACCCATCACTGCACCCATGTGGATAACTACCCTTCAGTGCACCCATGTGGATAACTACCGTTCACTGCGTCAATGTAGATAACTGACCTTCACTGCTTCAATGTAGTTAACTGCCCTTCACTGCGTCGATGTATATAACTTCCCGTCACTGTGTCTATGTAGATAACTACCCTTAACTGCGTCGATTTAGATAACTAATCTTCACAGAATCAATGTAGATGACACTTCACTGCATCCATCTCGATAACGACACTTCACTGCGTCAATGTAGTTAACTCTACTTCACTGCGTCAATGTAGATAACTGCCCTTCACAGCATCGATGTAGATAATTACCCATCACAGCGTCGATGTAGATAACGAACCCTTCACAACGTCAATGTAGATAACGACCCTTCACTGCATCATTGTAGAAAACTACCCTTCACTGTGTGGATGTAGGTAAATACCCTTCACTGCATCGATGAAGGTAACTACCGTTCATCTCATCAATCTACATAACAACCATCCACAGCGTCAATGTATATAACAGCCCTTCACCTCATCAATCTACATAACTACCTTTCACAGCGTCAATGCAGATAACTACCTTTCACAGCGTCAATGTAGATAACTACCCTTCACCTCATCGATCTACAGAACTACCATTCACAACGTCGCTGTAGATAACCCCTTCACTGCATCTATGTAGATAACTGCCCTTCACTGCATCAACGTAGATGACTACCCATTACTGCAAAGATGTAGATAACTACCCTTCACTGCATCAATGTAGATAACTACCCTTCGCTGCATGGATGTAGATAACTACCATTCACTGCGTCAATGTAGATGACTACACTTCACTGCATCATTATAGATCACTACCCTTCACTGCGTTGATGTAGATAACTACCCTTCACTGCGTCTATGTAAGTAAGCTTCACTGCAACGATCTACATAACTACCCTTCACTGCATCAATGTAGATAACTACCCTTCACTGCATCGATGTAGGTATCTACCCTTCACTACATCGATGTGGATAATTACCATTCACTGCATCCATGTAGATAACCGCCCTTCACTGCCTCGATGTATATAACCGTCCTTCACTGCGTCAATCTAGATAACTACCCTTCACAGCTTCGATGTAGATAACTACCCTTCACTGTGTCGATGTAGATATCTACCCTTCACTGCATGCATGTGGATAACGACACTTCACAGCGTCAATATAGAGGACTACCTTTCACTGTGTCAATGTAGACAACTACCCTTCACTGCATCAATGTAGATAACTACCATTCACTGCTTCGATATAAATAACTGCCCTTCACTGCATCGATGTATATAACCGTCCTTCACTGCTTCAATGTCGATAACTGCCCTTCACTGCATCAATGTATATAACTTCCCGTCACTGTGTCAATGTAGATAACTACCCTTAACTGCGTCGATTTCGATAACTGATCTTCACAGCATCAATGTAGATAATGACACTTCACTGCATCCATCTCGATAACGACACTTCACTGCGTCAATGTAGATATGTACCCTTCACTGCGCCGATATAGTTAACTCTACTTCACTGTGTCGATGTAGATAACTGCCCTTCACAGCATTGATGTAGATAATTACCCATCACAGCGTCGATGTAGATAACGACCCTTCACAAAGTCAATGTAGATAACGACCCTTCATGCATCATTGTAGAAAACTACCCTTCACTGTGTGGATGTAGGTAAATACCCTTCACTGCATCGATGTAGGTAACTACCCTTCACCTCATCAATCTACATAACAACCATCCACAGCATCAATGTATATAACAGCGCTTCACCTCATCGATCTACATAACTACCCTTCACAGCGTCAATGCAGATAACTACCTTTCACAGCGTCAATGCAGATAACTACCCTTCACCTCATCGATCTACAGAACTACCATTCACAACGTCGATGTAGTTAACCCCTTCCCTGCATCTATGTAGATAACTGCCCTTCACTGCATCAACGTAGATGACTACCCATTACTGCAAAGATGTAGATAAATATGCGTCACTGCAGCAATGTAGATAACTACCCTTCGCTGCATGGATGTAGATAACTACCCTTCACTGTGTCAATCTAGATGACTACACTTCACTGCATCATTATAGATCACTACCCTTCACTGCGTCGATGTAGATAACTACCCTTCACCTCATCGATCTACATAACTACCATTCACAGCGTAGATGTAGATAACCCCTTCACTGCATCTATGTTGATAACTACCCTTCAATGCATGAATGTAGATAACTACCCTTCACTGCATCAATGTAGCTAACTGCCCTTCACTGCATCGATGTAGATGATTACCTATCACTGCATCGATGTAGATGACTACACGTCACTGAAAAGATGTAGATAACTACCCATCACTGCAAAGATACAGATAACTAACCGTCACTGCATCAATACAGATAACTACCCATCACTGCATCGATGTAGATAACTACACTTCACTGCATCGATGTAGATAACTGCCCTTCACTGCATCGATGTAGATGATTAACTATCACTGCATCGATGTAGATGACTACCCGTCACTGCAAAGATGTTGATAACTACCCATCACTGCAAAGATACAGATAACTAACCGTCACTGCATCAATACAGATAACTACCCATCACTGCATCGATGTAGATAACTACCCTTCATTGCGTCCATGTAGATAACTACCCTTCACTGCATGCATGTGGATAACGACACTTCACAGCGTCAATATAGAGGACTACCTTTCACTGTGTCAATGTAGACAACTACCCTTCACTGCATCAATGTAGATAACTACCTTTCACTGCTTCGATATAAATAACTACACTTCAATGCATCATTGTAGATAACTACCCTTCAATGCAGCGATGTAGATAACTACCATTCACCTCATCAATCTACATAACTACCATTCATGGCATCAATGAAAATTACTGACCTTCACTGCGTCGATGTAGTTAACTACCCTTCACTGCGTCGATGTAGATAACTACCCTTCACTGCATGCATGTGGATAACGAAACTTCACAGCGTCAATATAGAGGACTACCTTTCACTGTGTCAATGTAGACAACTACCCTTCACTGTGTCAATGTAGATAACTCTCCTTCACTGTATCAATGTAAATAACTCTCCTTCACTGTGTCGATGAAGATAACTCTGCTTCACTGTGTCGATGAAGATAACTCTCCTTCACTGCGTCAATGTAGATAACTGCCCTTCACTGCGTCAATGTAGATAACTGCCCTTCACTGCTTCAATGTAGATAACTGCCCTTCACAGCGTCGATGTAGATAACCCCTTCACTGTATCGATGTAGATGACTACCCATCACTGCAAAGATGTTGATAACTCCCCGTCACTGTGTCAATGTAGATAACTACCCTTCACTGATTCATGTGGATAACTACCCTTCACTGCATTGATGTAGATGACTACCTGTCACTGCAAAGATGTAGATAACTACCAGTCACTGTGTCAATGTAGATAACTGCCCTTCACTGATTCATGTGGATAATGACACTTCACTGTGTCAATGTAGACTACTACCCTTCACTGCATCAATGTAGATAACTACCTTTCACTGCTTTGATATAAATAACTACCCTTCAATGCATCGGTGTAGATTACCCTTCACTGCATGAATGTAGATAACTACCCTTCACTGCATCAATGTAGATGACTAACCATTACTGCAAAGATGTAGATAACTACCCTTCACTGCATCGATGTTGATGACTACCCGTCACTGCAAAGATGTAGATAACTACCCGTCACTGCGTCAATATAGATACCCTTCAGTGGATCGATGTAGATACCTACCATTCACTGCGTCAATGTAGATGACTACCCTTCACGACATCATTATAGATAACAACCCTTCACTGCATCAATGTAGATAACTACCCTTCACTGCGTCTATGTAAGGAAGCTTCACTGCAACGATCTACATAACTACCCTTCACTGCATCAATGTAGATAACTACCCTTCACTGTATTGATGTAGGTAACTACCCTTCACTACATCGATGTAGATAATTACCATTCACTGCATCCATGTAGATAACCGCCCTTCACTGCCTCGATGTATATAACTGTCCTTCACTGCGTCAATGTAGATAACTACCCTTCACAGCTTCGATGTAGATAACTACCCTTCACTGCGTCGATGTAGATAACTACCCTTCACTGCATGCATGTGGATAACGACACTTCACAGCGTCAATATAGAGGACTACCTTTCACTGTGTCAATGTAGACAACTACCCTTCACTGCATCAATGTAGATAACTACCTTTCACTGCTTCGATATAAATAACTAACCTTCACTGCATCGAAGTAGATAACTACACTTCACCTCATCGATCTACATAACTACCATTCATGACGTCAATGTAGATAACTGCCCTTCATTGCATCGATGTATATAACCGTCCTTCACTGCTTCAATGTAGATAACTACCCTTCACTGCGTCGATGTATATAACTTCCCGTCACTGTGTCGATGTAGATAACTACCCTTAACTGCGTCGATTTAGATAACTGATCTTCACAGCATCAATGTAGATAATGACACTTCACTGCATCCATCTCGATAACGACACTTCACTGCGTCAATGTAGATATGTACCCTTCACTGCGCCGATATAGTTAACTCTACTTCACTGTGTCGATGTAGATAACTGCCCTTCACAGCATCGATGTAGATAATTACCCATCACAGCGTCGATGTAGATAACGAGCCTTCACAACGTCAATGTAGATAACGACCCTTCATGCATCATTGTAGAAAACTACCCTTCACTGTGTGGATGTAGGTAAATACCCTTCACTGCATCGATGTAGGTAACTACCCTTCACCTCATCAATCTACATAACAACCATCCACAGCGTCAATGTATATAACAGCCCTTCACCTCATCGATCTACATAACTACCCTTCACAGCGTCAATGCAGATAACTACCTTTCACAGCGTCAATGTAGATAACCCCTTCCCTGCATCTATGTAGATAACTGCCCTTCACTGCATCAACGTAGATGACTACCCATTACTGCAAAGATGTAGATAAATACGCGTCACTGCAGCAATGTAGATAACTACCCTTCGCTGCATGGATGTAGATAACTACCCTTCACTGCGTCAATCTAGATGACTACACCACCTCATCGATCTACATAACTACCATTCACAGCGTCGATGTAGATAACCCCTTCACTGCATCTATGTTGATAACTACCCTTCACTGCATCAATGTAGCTAACTGCCCTTCACTGCATCAACGTAGATGACTACCCATTACTGCAAAGATGTAGATAAATACGCATCACTGCAGCAATGTAGATAACTACCCTTCGCTGCATGGATGTAGATAACTACCCTTCACTGCGTCAATCTAGATGACTACACCACCTCATCGATCTACATAACTACCATTCACAGCGTCAATGTAGATAACCCCTTCCCTGCATCTATGTAGATAACTGCCCTTCACTGCATCAACGTAGATGACTACCCGTTACTGCAAAGATGTAGATAACTACCCTTCACTGCATCAATGTAGATAACTACCATTCACTGCGTCAATGTAGATGACTACACTTCACTGCATCATTATAGATCACTACCCTTCACTGCATCGATATAGATAACTACCCGTCAGTGCAAAGATGTAGATAACTACCCGTCACTGCATCGATGTAGATAACTGCCCTTCACTGCATGGATGTAGATAACTACCCTTCACTGCATCGATGTAGATAACTGCCCTTCACTGCATCGATGTAGATGATTACCTATCACTGCATCGATGTAGATGACTACCCGTCACTGCAAAGATGTAGATAACTACCCATCACTGCAAAGATGCAGATAACTAACCGTCACTGCATCAATACAGATAACTACCTATCACTGCATCGATGTAGATAACTGCCCGTCACTATATCGATGTAGATAACTATCCTTCACTGCATCATGTGGATAACGTCAGTCCACAGCGTCAATGTAGATGACTACCCTTCACTGCGTCATTATAGATAACTACCCTTCACTGCATCAATGTAGATAACTACCCTTCAATGCATCA
This sequence comes from Hemitrygon akajei, assembly GCF_048418815.1. Lineage (NCBI taxonomy): Eukaryota > Metazoa > Chordata > Chondrichthyes > Myliobatiformes > Dasyatidae > Hemitrygon > Hemitrygon akajei. Next base: position 52,398,348 of record NC_133127.1, read on the forward strand.
ATGTAGATACCCTTCTGTGGATCGATGCAGATAACTACCATTTACTGCGTCAATGTAGATGACTACCCTTCACGGCATCATTATAGATAACTACACTTCACTGCATCAATGTAGATAACTACCCTTCTCTGCGTCTATGTAAGTAAGCTTCACTGCAACGATCTACATAACTAACCTTCACTGCTTCAATGTAGATAATTACCTTTCACTGCTTCGATATAAATAACGACCCTTCAATGCATCATTGTAGATAACTACCCTTCACTGCATCGAAGTAGATAACTACCCTTCACCTCATCGATCTACATAACTACCATTCATGGCGTCAATGTACATAACTGCCCTTCACTGCATCAATGTAAATAACTACTATTCACTGCATCGATGTAGATAACTACCCTTCACAGTGTCATTGTAGATAACTACCCTTCACAGCGTCGATGTAGATAACCCCTTCACTGCATCGATGTAGATGACTACCCATCACTGCAAAGATGTTGATAACTCCCCGTCACTGTGTCAATGTAGATAACTACCCTTCACAGCGTCGATGTAGATAACCCCTTCACTGCATCGATGTAGATGACTACCCATCACTGCAAAGATGTTGATAACTACCCATCACTGTGTCAATGCAGATAACTACCGTTCACTGCATCATTGTAGATAACTGCCCTTCACTGCTTCAATGTAGATAACAGCCCTTCACAGCGTCGATGTAGATAACCCCTTCACTGCATCGATGTAGATGACTACCCATCACTGCAAAGATGTTGATAACTCCCCGTCACTGTGTCAATGTAGATAACTACCCTTCACTGATTCATGTGGATAACTACCCTTCAATGCATCGATGTAGATGACTACCCGTCAGTGCAAAGATGTAGATAACTACCCATCACTGTGTCAATGTAGATAACTGCCCTTCACTGATTCATGTGGATAATGACACTTCACTGCGTCAATGTAGATAACGACCCTTCCCTGCGTCAATGTAGATAACTACCCTTCACTACGTCGATGTGGGTAACTACACTTCACTGCACCCATGTGGATAACTACACTTCACTGCACCCATGTGGATAATGACCCTTCACTTCATCCATGTGGATAACGACACTTCACTGTGTCATTATATAGACGACTACCTTTCATTGCGTCAATGTAGACAACTACACTTCATTGCATCAATGTAGACAACTACCCTTCACTGCGCCAATGTAGATAACTACCCTTCACTGCTACATTCTAGATAACTCCCCTTCACTGCTACATAGTAGATAACTCTCCTTCACTGCGTCAATGAAGATAACTTCCTTTCACTGCGTGGATTTAAATAACTACCCTTCAATGCATCGATGTAGATAACTACCCTTCACCTCATCAATCTACATAACTACCATTCATGGCATCAATGTAAATAACTGCCCTTCACTGCATCGATGTAAATATCTACCATTCACTGCATTGATGTAGATAACTACCAATCACCTCATCGATCTACATAACTCCCCGTCACTGTGTCAATGTAGATAACTACCCTTCACAGCGTCGATGTAGATAACCCCTTCACTGCATCGATGTAGATGACTACCCATCACTGCAAAGATGTTGATAACTACCCGTCACTGTGTCAATGCAGATAACTGCCCTTCACTGTGTCAATGTAGATAACTACCCTTCAGAGCACCCATGTGGATAACTACCGTTCACTGCGTCAATGTAGATAACTGCCCTTCACTGCTTCAATGTAGATAACAGCCCTTCACAGCGTCGATGTAGATAACCCCTTCACTGCATCGATGTAGATGACTACCCATCACTGCAAAGATGTTGATAACTCCCCGTCACCGTGTCAATGTAGATAACTACCCTTCACTGATTCATGTGGATAACTACCCTTCAATGCATCGATGTAGATGACTACCCGTCACTGCAAAGATGTAGATAACTACCCGTCACTGTGTCAATGTAGATAACTGCCCTTCACTGATTCATGTGGATAATGACACTTCACTGCGTCGATGTAGATAACTACCCGTCAGTGCATCAATGTAGATAACTACCCGTCAGTGCAAAGATGTAGATAACTACCCGTCAGTGCATCAATGTAGATAACTACCCTCCAGTGCATCAATGTAGATAACTACCCGTTACTGCGTCAATGTAGATAACCTCCCGTTACTGTGTCGATGTAGATAACTGCCCGTCACTGCGTCGATATAGGTAACTGCCCGTCACTGCATCGATATAGATAACTACCCCTCACTGCATCGATGTACAAAACAACCCCTCACTGCATCAACGTAGATAACTACTCCTCACAGCGTCCATGTAAATAACTACCCCGAACTGCATCGATGTTACTATCCTTCACTGCGTCGATGTAGATAACTACCCTTCACTGCATCGATGTAGATAACTACCCAACACTGCATCAATGTAACTACCCTTCACTGTGTCAATGTAGATAACAACCCTTCCCTGCGTCAATGCAGATAACTACCCTTCAGTGCACCCATGTGGATAACTACCGTTCACTGCGTCAATGTATATAACTGCCCTTCAAAGCATCGATGTAGATAATTACCCATCACAGCGTCGATGTAGATAACGAACCCTTCACAACGTCAATGTAGATAACGACCCTTCACTGCATCATTGTAGAAAACTACCCTTCACTGTGTGGATGTAGGTAAATACCCTTCACTGCATCGATGAAGGTAACTACCGTTCACCTCATCAATCTACATAACAACCATCCACAGCGTCAATGTATATAACAGCCCTTCACCTCATCAATCTACATAACTACCTTTCACAGCGTCAATGCAGATAACTACCTTTCACAGCGTCAATGTAGATAACTACCCTTCACCTCATCGATCTACAGAACTACCATTCACAACGTCGCTGTAGATAACCCCTTCACTGCATCTATGTAGATAACTGCCCTTCACTGCATCAACGTAGATGACTACCCATTACTGCAAAGATGTAGATAACTACCCTTCACTGCATCAATGTAGATAACTACCCTTCGCTGCATGGATGTAGATAACTACCATTCACTGCGTCAATGTAGATGACTACACTTCACTGCATCATTATAGATCACTACCCTTCACTGCGTTGATGTAACTACCCTTCACCTCATCGATCTACATAACTACCATTCACAGCGTTGATGTAGATGACTACACTTCACTGCATCATTATAGATCACTACCCTTCACTGCATCGATATAGATAACTACCCGTCAGTGCAAAGATGTAGATAACTACCCTTCACTGCATGAATGTAGATAACTACCCTTCACTGCATCAATGTAGCTAACTGCCCTTCACTGCATCAATGTAGATGACTACCCGTTACTGCAAAGATGTAGATAACTACCCGTCACTGCATCGATGTAGATAACTGCCCTTCACTGCATGGATGTAGATAACTACCCTTCACTGCATCGATGTAGATAACTGCCCTTCACTGCATCGATGTAGATGATTACCTATCACTGCATCGATGTAGATGACTACCCGTCACTGCAAAGATGTAGATAACTACCCATCACTGCGTCAATACAGATAACTACCCATCACTGCATCGATGTAGATAACTGCCCGTCACTGTATCGATGTAGATAACTATCCTTCACTGCATCATGTGGATAACATCAGTCCACTGCGTCAATGTAGATGACTACCCTTCACTGCGTCATTATAGATAACTACCCTTCACTGCATCAATGTAGATAACTACCCTTCAATGCATCAATGTAGATACCCTTCTGTGGATCGATGCAGATAACTACCATTTACTGCGTCAATGTAGATGACTACCCTTCTCTGCGTCTATGTAAGTAAGCTTCACTGCAACGATCTACATAACTAACCTTCACTGCTTCAATGTAGATAATTACCTTTCACTGCTTCTATATAAATAACGACCCTTCAATGCATCATTGTAGATAACTGCCCTTCACTGCATCGATGTAAATAACTACTATTCACTGCATCGATGTAGATAACTACCCTTCACAGTGTCATTGTAGATAACTACCCTTCACAGCGTCGATGTAGATAACCCCTTCACTGCATCGATGTAGATGACTACACATCACTGCAAAGATGTTGATAACTCCCCGTCACTGTGTCAATGTAGATAACTACCCTTCACAGCATCGATGTAGATAACCCCTTCACTGCATCGATGTAGATGACTACCCATCACTGCAAAGATGTTGATAACTACCCGTAACTGTGTCAATGTAGATAACTGCACTTCACTGCATCGATGTAGATAACGACCCTTCACTACTTCCATGTCGATAACGACCCTTCACGGCATCGATGTAGAAAACGATCCTTCACTGCATCCATGTCGATAACTACCCTTCACTGCATCTGTGTAGATAACTACCCATCAGTGCAAAGATGTAGATAACTAACCATCACTGCATTGATGTAGATAACTACCCGTCAGTGCAAAGATGTAGATAACTACCCGTCAGTGCATCAACGTAGATATCTACCCGCCAGTGCGTCGATGTAGATAACTACCCGTTATTGCGTCGATGTAGATAACCTCCCGTTGCTGTGTCGATGTAGATAACTGCCCGTCACTGCATCGATATAGGTAACTGCCCGTCACTGCATCGATGTAGATAACTACCCCTCACTGCATCGATGTACACAACAACCCCTCACTGCATCAACGTAGATAACTACTCCTCACAGCGTCCATGTAAATAACTACCCCTCACTGCATCGATGTTACTATCCTTCACTGCGTCGATGTAGATTACTACCCTTCACTGCATCGATGTAGATAACTACCCGTTACCGCGTCAATGTAGATAACCTCCCGTTACTGTGTCGATGTTACTATCCTTCACTGCGTCGATGTAGATAACTACCCTTCACTGCGTCGATGTAGATAACTACCCGTTACTGCGTCAATGTAGATAACCTCCCGTTACTGTGTCAATGTAGATAACTGCCCGTCACTGCATCGATATATGTAACTGCCCGTCACTGCATCGATGTAGATAACTACCCCTCACTGCATCGATGTACATAACAACCCCTCACTGCATCAACGTAGATAACTACTCCTCACAGCGTCCATGTAAATAACTACCCCTCACTGCATCGATGTTACTATCCTTCACTGCGTCGATGTAGATAACTACCCTTCACTGCATCAATGTAGATAACTACCCAACACTGCATCAATGTAACTACCCTGCACTGTGTCAATGTAGATAACAACCCTTCCCTGCGTCAATGTAGATAACTACCCTTCAATGTGTCAATGTTGACTACTACCCTTCACTGCGTCAATGTAGATAACTACCCATCACTGCACCCATGTGGATAACTACCCTTCAGTGCACCCATGTGGATAACTACCGTTCACTGCGTCAATGTAGATAACTGCCCTTCACTGCGTCGATGTATATAACTTCCCGTCACTGTGTCGATGTAGATAACTATCCTTAACTGCGTCGATTTAGATAACTAATCTTCACAGCATCAATGTAGATAATGACCCTTCACTGCATCCATCTCGATAACGACACTTCACTGCGTCAATGTAGATAATTACCCTTCTCAGCGTCGATGTAGATAACTACCCTTCACTGCATCAATGTAGATAACTACCTTTCACTGCTTTGATATAAATAACTACCCTTCACTGCATCCATGTGAATAACGACACTTCACAGCGTCAATATAGAGGACTACCTTTCACTGTGTCAATGTAGACAACTACCCTTCACTGTGTCAATGTAGATAACTCTCCTTCACTGTATCAATGTAAATAACTCTCCTTCACTTTGTCGATGAATATAACTCTCCTTCACTGCGTCAATATAGATAACTACCTTTCACTGCGTCGATGTAGATAATTACCATTCACTGCATCCATATAGATAACTGCCCTTCACTGCATCCATATAGATAACCACCCTTCACTGCCTCGATGTATATAGCTGTCCTTCACTGCGTCTGTGTAGATAATTACCCTTCACAGCGTCGATATAGATAACTACCTTAACTGCATCAATGTAGATAACTACCCTTCACAGCTTCGATGTAGATAACGACCCTTCACTGCATCCATGTCAATAACTACCCTTCACTGCATCGATGTAGATAACTACCCATCAGTGCAACGATATAGATAACTAGCCCTCACTGCATCGATACAGATAACTCTCCTTCACTGCATCAATGTAAATAACTCTCCTTCACTGTGTCGATGAAGATAACTCTACTTCACTGCATCGATGTAGATAACTGCCCTTCACTTCATCGATGAAAATAACTACTATTCACTGCATCGATGTAGATAACTACCCTTCACTGCGTGAATGTAGATAACTGCACTTCACTGCATCGATGTAGATAACTAATCTTCACTGCATCGATGTAGATAACGACCATTCACTACTTCCATGTAGATAACGACCCTTCCCTGCGTCAATGTAGATAACTACCCTTCACTACGTCGATGTGGGTAACTACACTTCACTGCACCCATGTGGATAACTACACTTCACTGCACCCATGTGGATAATGACCCTTCACTGCATCCATTTGGATAACGACACTTCACTGTGTCGTTATATAGACGACTACCTTTCATTGCATCAATGTAGACAACTACCCTTCATTGCGTCAATGTAGACAACTATCCTTCACAGCGCCAATGTAGATAACTACCCTTCACTGCTACATAGTAGATAACTCTCCTTCACTGCGTCAATGAAGATAACTTCCTTTCACTGCGTCGATATAAATAACTACCCTTCTATGCATCGATGCAGATAACTACCCTTCACCTCATCAATCTACATAATTACCATCATGGCATCAATGTAAATAACTGCCCTTCACTGCATCGATGTAAATATCTACCATTCACTGCATCGATGTAGATAACTACCCATCACCTCATCAATCTACATATCTAACATTCACTGCATCGATGTAGATAACTAATCTTCACTGCATCGATGTAGATAACAACCATTCACTACTTCCATGTCGATAACGACCCTTCACTGCATCGATGTAGAAAACGACCCTTCACTGCATCCATGTCGATAACTACCCTTCACTGCATCTATGTAGATAACTACCCGTCAGTGCAAAGATGTAGATAACTAACCATCACTGCATTGATGTAGATAACTACCCGTCAGTGCAAAGATGTAGATAACTACCCGTCAGTGCATCAATGTAGATAACTACCTGCCAGTGCATCAATGTAGATAACTACCTGTCACTGCGTCGATGTAGATAACTACCCGTCACTGCGTTGATGTAGATAACTACCCGTCAGTGCAAAGATGTAGATAACTACTCGTCAGTGCATCAATGTAGATAACTACCCGGCACTGCGTCGATGAAGATAACTACCCTTCACAACGTCAATGTAGATAACGACCCTTCACTGCATCATTGTAGAAAACTACCCTTCACTGTGTGGATGTAGGTAAATACCCTTCACTGCATCGATGTAGGTAACTACCCTTCACCACATCAATCTACATAACAACCATCCACAGTGTCAATGTATATAACAGCCCTTCACCTCATCGATCTACATAACTACCCTTCACAGCGTCAATGCAGATAACTACCTTTCACAGCGTCAATGTAGATAACTACCCTTCACCTCATCGATCTACAGAACTACCATTCACAACATCGATGTAGATAACCCCTTACCTGCATCTATGTAGATAACTGCCCTTCACTGCATCAACATAGATGACTACCCATTACTGCAAAGATGTAGATAAATACCCGTCACTGCAGCAATGTAGATAACTACACTTCGCAGCATGGATGTAGATAAATACCCTTCACTGCGTCAATCTAGCTGACTACACTTCACTGCATCATTATAGATCACTACCCTTCACTGCGTCGATGTTGATAACTACCCTTCACCTCATCGATCTACATAACTACCATTCACAGCGTCGATGTAGATAACCCCTTCACTGCATCTATGTTGATTACCCTTCACTGCATGAATGTAGATAACTACCCTTCACTGCATCAATGTAGCTAACTGCCCTTCACTGCATCAATGTAGATGACTACCCGTTACTGCAAAGATGTAGATAACTACCCATCACTGCATCAATGTAGATAACTACCCTTCACTGCATGGATGTAGATAACTACCCTACACTGCATCGATGTAGATAACTGCCCTTCACTGCATCGATGTAGATGATTACCTATCACTGCATCGATGTAGATGACTACCCGTCACTGCAAAGATGTAGTTGACTACCCATCACTGCAAAGATGCAGATAACTAACCGTCACTGCGTCAATACAGATAACTACCCATCACTGCATCGATGTAGATAACTGCCCGTCACTATATCGATGTAGATAACTATCCTTCACTGCATCATGTGGATAACGTCAGTCCACTGCGTCAATGTAGATGACTACCCTTCACTGCGTCATTATAGATAACTACCCTTCACTGCATCAATGTAGATAACTACCCTTCAATGCATCAATGTAGATACCCTTCAGTGGATCGATGTAGATAACTACCCTTCACTGCGTCTATGTAAGTAAGCTTCACTGCAACGATCTACATAACTATCCTTCACTGCATCAATGTAGATAACTACCCTTCACTGCATTGATGTAGGTAACTACCCTTCACTACATCGATGAAGATAATTACCATTCACTGCATCCATGTAGATAACCGCCCATCACTGCCTCGATGTATATAACCGTCCTTCACTGCGTCAATGTAGATAACTACCCTTCACAGCTTCGATGTAGATAACTACCCTTCACTGCGTCGATGTAGATAACTACCCTTCCTTGCGTCCATGTAGATAACTACCCTTCACTGCATGCATGTGGATAACGACACTTCACAGCGTCAATATACAGGACTACCTTTCACTGTGTCAATGTAGACAACTACCCTTCACTGTGTCAATGTAGATAACTCTCCTTCACTGTATCAATGTAAATAACTCTCCTTCACTTTGTCGATGAATATAACTCTCCTTCACTGCGTCAATATAGATAACTACCTTTCACTGCGTCGATGTAGATAATTACCATTCACTGCATCCATATAGATAACTGCCCTTCACTGCATCCATATAGATAACCACCCTTCACTGCCTCGATGTATATAACTGTCCTTCACTGCGTCTGTGTAGATAATTACCCTTCACAGCGTCGATATAGATAACTACCTTAACTGCATCAATGTAGATAACTACCCTTCACAGCTTCGATGTAGATAACGACCCTTCACTGCATCCATGTCAATAACTACCCTTCACTGCATCGATGTAGATAACTACCCATCAGTGCAACGATATAGATAACTAGCCCTCACTGCAACGATACAGATAACTCTCCTTCACTGCATCAATGTAAATAACTCTCCTTCACTGTGTCGATGAAGATAACTCTACTTCACTGCATCGATGTAGATAACTGCCCTTCACTTCATCGATGAAAATAACTACTATTCACTGCATCGATGTAGATAACTACCCTTCACTGCGTGAATGTAGATAACTGCACTTCACTGCATCGATGTAGCTAACTAATCTTCACTGCATCGATGTAGATAACGACCATTCACTACTTCCATGTAGATAACGACCCTTCCCTGCGTCAATGTAGATAACTACCCTTCACTACGTTGATGTGGGTAACTACACTTCACTGCACCCATGTGGATAACTACACTTCACTGCACCCATGTGGATAATGACCCTTCACTGCATCCATTTGGATAACGACACTTCACTGTGTCGTTATATAGACGACTACCTTTCATTGCGTCAATGTAGACAACTACCCTTCATTGCGTCAATGTAGACAACTATCCTTCACAGCGCCAATGTAGATAACTACCCTTCACTGCTACATAGTAGATAACTCTCCTTCACTGCGTCAATGAAGATAACTTCCTTTCACTGCGTCGATATAAATAACTACCCTTCTATGCATCGATGCAGATAACTACCCTTCACCTCATCAATCTACATAACTACCATTCATGGCATCAATGTAAATAACTGCCCTTCACTGCATCGATGTAAATATCTACCATTCACTGCATCGATGTAGATAACTACCCATCACCTCATCAATCTACATATCTAACATTCACTGCATCGATGTAGATAACTAATCTTCACTGCATCGATGCAGATAACAACCATTCACTACTTCCATGTCGATAACGACCCTTCACTGCATCGATGTAGAAAACGACCCTTCACTGCATCCATGTCGATAACTACCCTTCACTGCATCTATGTAAATAACTACCCGTCAGTGCAAAGATGTAGATAACTAACCATCACTGCATTGATGTAGATAACTACCCGTCAGTGCAAAGATGTAGATAACTACCCGTCAGTGCATCAATGTAGATAACTACCTGCCAGTGCATCAATGTAGATAACTACCTGTCACTGCGTCGATGTAGATAACTACCCGTCACTGCATCGATGTAGAAAACGACCCTTCACTGCATCCATGTCGATAACTACCCTTCACTGCATCCATGTCGATAACTACCCTTCACTGCATCTATGTAAATAACTACCCGTCAGTGCAAAGATGTAGATAACTAACCATCACTGCATTGATGTAGATAACTACCTGCCAGTGCATCAATGTAGATAACTACCTGTCACTGCGTCGATGTAGATAACTACCCGTCACTGCATCGATGTAGAAAACGACCCTTCACTGCATCCATGTCGATAACTACCCTTCACTGCATCCATGTCGATAACTACCCTTCACTGCATCTATGTAAATAACTACCCGTCAGTGCAAAGATGTAGATAACTAACCATCACTGCATTGATGTAGATAACTACCCGTCAGTGCAAAGATGTAGATAACTACTCGTCAGTGCATCAATGTAGATAACTACCCGGCACTGCGTCGATGAAGATAACTACCCTTCACAACGTCAATGTAGATAACGACCCTTCACTGCATCATTGTAGAAAACTACCCTTCACTGTGTGGATGTAGGTAAATACCCTTCACTGCATCGATGTAGGTAACTACCCTTCACCACATCAATCTACATAACAACCATCCACAGTGTCAATGTATATAACAGCCCTTCACCTCATCGATCTACATAACTACCCTTCACAGCGTCAATGCAAATAACTACCTTTCACAGCGTCAATGTAGATAACTACCCTTCACCTCATCGATCTACAGAACTACCATTCACAACATCGATGTAGATAACCCCTTACCTGCATCTATGTAGATAACTGCCCTTCACTGCATCAACATAGATGACTACCCATTACTGCAAAGATGTAGATAAATACCCGTCACTGCAGCAATGTAGATAACTACCCGTCACTGCGTCGATGAAGATAACTACCCGTCACTGCATCGATGAAGATAACTACCCTTCACTGCGTCAATGTAGATAACTACCCGTTACTGCGTCAATGTAGATAACCTCCCGTTACTGTGTCGATGTAGCTAACTGCCTGTCACTGGGTCGATATAGGTAACTGCCCGTCACTGCATCGATGTACATAACAACCCCTCACTGCATCAACGTAGATAACGACTCCTCACAGCGTCCATGTAAATAACTACCCCGAACTGCATCGATGTTACTATCCTTCACTGCGTCGATGTAGATAACTACCCTTCACTGCATCGATGTAGATAACTACCCAACACTGCATCAATGTAACTACCCTTCACTGTGTCAATGTAGATAACAACCCTTCCCTGCGTCAATGTAGATAAATACCCTTCTCGGTGTCAATGTTGACTACTACCCTTCACTGCGTCAATGCAGATAACTACCCATCACTGCACCCATGTGGATAACTACCCTTCAGTGCACCCATGTGGATAACTACCGTTCACTGCGTCAATGTAGATAACTGACCTTCACTGCTTCAATGTAGATAACTGCCCTTCACTGCGTCGATATAGGTAACTACCCATCACTGCATCGATGTAGATAATTACCCCTCACTGCATCAACGTAGATAACTACACCTCACAGCGTCCATGAAAATAACTACCCTTCACTGCATCGAAGTAGATAACTACCCCTCACTGCATCGATGTTACTATCCCTCACTGCGTCGAAGTAGATAACTACCCTTCACTGCATCAATGTAGATAACTGCCCTTCACTGCATCAATATAGATGACTACCCGTCACTGCAAAGATGTAGATAACTACCCGTCACTGCATCAATGTAGATAACTACCCTTCACTGCATGGATGTAGATAACTACCCATCACAGCATCGATGTAGATAACTGCCCTTCACTGTGTCGATGTAGATGACTACCCGTCACTGTGTCGATGTAAGTAAGCTTCACTGCAAAGATCTACATAACTACCCTTCACTGCATCAATGTAGATACCCTTCAGTGGATCAATGTAGATAACTACCCTTCACTGCATCGATGTAGGTAACTACCCTTCACCTCATCAATCTACATAACAACCATTCACAGCGTCAATGTATATTAACAGCCCTTCACCTCATCGATCTACATAACTACCCTTCACAGCGTCAATGCAGATAACTACCCTTCACAGCGTCAATACAGATAACTACCCTTCACTGCGTCGATGTAGATAACTACCCTTCACCTCATCGATCTACAGAACTACCATTCACAGCGTCGATGTAGATAACCCTTTCACTGCATCTATCTAGATAACTACCCTTCACTGCATGGATGTAGATAACTACACTTCACTGCATCAATGTAGCTAACTGCCCTTCACTGCATCAACGTAGATGACTACCCATTACTGCAAAGATGTAGATAACTACCCGTCACTGCATCAATGTTGATAACTACCCTTCACTGCATGGATGCAGGTAACTACCCTTCACTGCATGGATGTAGATAACTACCCTTCACTGCATCGATGTACAGGACTACCTATCACTGCATCGATGTTGATGACTACCCGTCACTGCAAAGATGTAGATAACTACCCGTCACTGCATCAATATAGATACCCTTCAGTGGATCTATGTAGATAACTACCATTCACTGCATCATTATAGATAACTACCCTTCACTGCATCAATGCAGATAACTACCCTTCATTGCGTCGATGTAAGTAAGCTTCACTGCAACGATCTACATAACTACCCTTCACTGCATCAATGTTGATAACTACCTGTCACTGCGTCGATGTAGATAACTACCCGTCACTGCGTTGATGTAGATAACTACCTTTCACTACGTCGATGTAAATAATTACCATTCACTGCATCCATGTAGATAACCGCCCTTCACTGCCTCGAAGTATATAACCGTCCTTCACTGCGTCAGTGTAGATAATTACCCTTCACAGCGTCGATGTAGATAACTACCCTTCACTGCATCAATGTAGATAACTACCCTTCACAGCTTTGATGTAGATAACTACCCTTCACTGTGTCGATGTAGATAACTACCCTTCACTGTGTCGATGTAGATAACAACCCTTCACTGCATCGATGTAGATAACTACCCTTCACAGTGTCATTGCAGATAACTACCCTTCACAGCGTCGATGTAGATAACCCCTTCACTGCGTCGATGTAGATGACTACACATCACTGCAAAGATGTAGATAACTACCCATCACCTCATCAATCTACATAACTAACATTCACAGCATCAATGTAGATAACTACCCGCCAGTGAATCAATGTAGATAACTACCAGTCACTGCGTCGATGTAGATAACTACCCGTCACTGCATCGATGTAGATAACTACCCTTCACTGCATCAATGTAGATAACTACCCGTTACTGCGTCAATGTAGATAACCTCCCGTTACTGTGTCGATGTAGATATCTGCCCGTCACTGCATCGATATAGGTAACTGCCCGTCACTGCATCGATGTAGATAACTACCCCTCACTGCATCGATGTACATAACAACCCCTCACTGCATCAACGTAGATAACTACTCCTCACAGCGTCCATGTAAATAACTACCCCTCACTGCATCGATGTTACTATCCTTCACTGCGTCCATGTAGATAAATACCCTTCACTGCATCGATGTAGATAACTACCCAACACTGCATCAATGTAACTACCCTTCACTGTGTCAATGTAGATAACAACCCTTCCCTGGGTCAATGTAGATAATTACCCTTCAATGTGTCAATGTTGACAACTACCCTTCACTGCGTCAATGTAGATAACTAACCATCACTGCACCCATGAGGATAACTACCCTTCAGTGCACCCATTGGATAACTACCATTCACTGCGTCAATGTAGATAACTGCCCTTCACTGCATCTATGTAGATAACTACCCTTCACTGCATGGATGTAGATAACTACCCTTCACTGCATGGATGTTGATAACTACCCTTCACTGCATCAATGTAGCTAACTGCCCTTCACTGCATCAACGTAGATGACGACCCATTACTGCAAAGATGTAGATAACTACCCATCACTCCATCAATGTAGATAACTACCCTTCACTGCATGGATGTAGATAACTACCCTTCACTGCATCGATGTAGATGACTACCTATCACTGCATCGATGTTGATGACTACCCGTCACTGCAAACATGTAGATAACTACCCGTCACTGCATCAATGTAGATGACTACACTTCACTGCATCATTATAGATAACTACCCTTCACTGCGTCGATGTAAGTAAGCTTCACTGCAACAATCTACATAACTACCATTCACTGCATTAATGTGGATAACTAACCTTCACTGCATTGATGTAGGTAACTACCCTTCACTGCATCGATGTAGATAATTACCATTCATTGCATCGATGTAGAAAACCGCCCATCACTACCTCGATGTATATAACCGTCCTTCACTGTGTCAATGTAGATAATTACCCTTCTCAGCGTCGATGTAGATAACTACCCTTCACTGCATCAATGTAGATAACTACCCTTCACAGCTTCGATGTAGATAACTACCCTTCACTCATTCAATGTAGATAACTACCCTTCACTGCATGCGTGTGGATAATGACACTTCACAGCGTCAAAACACAGGACTACCTTTCACTGTGTCAATGTAGACTACTACCCTTCACTGCATCAATATAGATAACTACCTTTCACTGCTTTGATATAAATAACTACCCTTCAATGCATCGGTGTAGATTACCCTTCGCTGCGTCGATGTAGATAACTACCCTTCACTGCATCCATGTGGATAACGACACTTCACAGCGTCAATATAGAGGACTACCTTTCACTGTGTCAATGTAGACAACTACCCTTCACTGTGTCAATGTAGATAACTCTCCTTCACTGTATCAATGTAAATAACTCTCCTTCACTGTGTCGATGAAGATAACTCTCCTTCACAGCGTCAATATAGATAACCACCTTTCACTGTGTCGATGTAGATAATTATCATTCACTGCATCCATATAGATAACTACCCTTCACTGCATCAATGTGGATAACTAACCTTCACTGCATTGATGTAGATAACTACCCTTCACTGCATCGATGTAGATAATTACCATTCATTGCATCCATGTAGAAAACCGCCCATCACTACCTCGATGTATATAACCGTCCTTCACTGCGTCAATGTAGATAATTACCCTTCTCAGCGTCGATGTAGATAACTACCCTTCACTGCATCAATGTAGATAACTACCCTTCACAGCTTCGATGTAGATAACTACCCTTCACTCATTCAATGTAGATAACTACCCTTCACTGCATGCATGTGGATAATGACACTTCACAGCGTCAAAACAGAGGACTACCTTTCACTGTGTCAATGTAGACTACTACCCTTCACTGCATCAATATAGATAACTACCTTTCACTGCTTTGATATAAATAACTACCCTTCAATGCATCGGTGTAGATTACCCTTCGCTGCGTCGATGTAGACAACTACCCTTCACTGTGTCAATGTAGATAACTCTCCTTCACTGTATCAATGTAAATAACTCTCCTTCACTGTGTCGATGAAGATAACTCTCCTTCACAGCGTCAATATAGATAACTACCTTTCACTGCTTCGATGTAGATAATTACCATTCACTGCATCCATATAGATAACTACCCTTCACTGCATCAATGTGGATAACTAACCTTCACTGCATTGATGTAGGTAACTACCCTTCACTGCATCGATGTAGATAATTACCATCCATTGCATCGATGTAGAAAACCGCCCATCACTACCTCGATGTATATAACCGTCCTTCACTGCGTCAATGTAGATAATTACCCTTCTCAGCGTCGATGTAGATAACTACCCTTCACTGCATCAATGTAGATAACTACCCTTCACTGCATCAATGTAGATAACTACCCTTCACTGCATGGATGTAGATAACAACCCTTCACTGCATCAATGTAGATGACTACCTATCACTGCATCGATGTTGATGACTACCCGTCACTGCAAAGATGTAGATAACTACCCGTCACTGCATCAATATAGATACCCTTCAGTGAATCTATGTAGATAACTACCATTCACTGCAGCATTATAGATAACTACCCTTCTCTGCATCAATGCAGATAACTACCCTTCACTGCGTCGATGTAAGTAAGCTTCACATCAACGATCTACATAACAACCCTTCACTGCATCAATGTTGATAACTAACCTTCAATGCATTGATGTAGGTAACTACCCTTCACAGCTTCGATGTAGATAACTACCCTTCACTGCATCAATGCAGATAACTACCCTTCACATCTTCGATGTAGATAACTACCCTTCACTGCATCCATGTGGATAACGACACTTCACAGCATCAATATAGAGGACTACCTTTCACTGTGTCAATGTAGACAACTACCCTTCACTGCGTCAATGTAGATAACTCTCCTTCACTGCATCAATGTAAATAACTCTCCTTCACTGTGTCGATGAAGATAACTCTCCTTCACTGCATCGATGTAGATAACTACCCTTCACAGCGTCGATGTAGATAACCCCTTCACTGCATCGATGTAGATGACCACCCATCACTGCAAAGATGTTGATAACTCCCCGTCACTGTGTCAATGTAGATAACTACCCTTCACTGATTCATGTGGATAACTACCCTTCACTGCATCGATGTAGGTTACTACCCTTCACCTCATCAATCTACATAACAACCATTCACAGCGTCAATGTATATTAACAGCCCTTCACCTCATCGATCTACATAACTACCCTTCACAGCGTCGATGAAGATAACTACCCTTCACAGCGTCAATACAGATAAATACCCTTCACTGCGTCGATGTAGATAACTACCCTTCACCTCATCGATCTACAGAACTACCATTCACAGCGTCGATGTAGATAAAACCTTCACTGCATCTATGTAGATAGCTACCCTTCACTGCATGGATGTAGATAACTACACTTCACTGCATCAATGTAGCTAACTGCCCTTCACTGCATCAACGTAGATGACTACCCATTACTGCAAGGATGTAGATAACTACCCATCACTGCATCAATGTAAATAACTACCTTTCACTGCATGGATGTAGATAACTACCCTTCACTGCATCGATGTACAGGACTACCTATCAGTGCATCGATGTTGATGACTACCCGTCACTGCAAAGATGTAGATAACTACCCGTCACTGCATCAATATAGATACCCTTCAGTGAATCTATGTAGATAACTACCATTCACTGCAGCATTATAGATAACTACCCTTCACTGCATCAATGCAGATAACTACCCTTCACTGCGTCGATGTAAGTAAGCTTCACATCAACGATCTACATAACAACCCTTCACTGCATCAATGTTGATAACTAACCTTCACTGCATTGATGTAGGTAACTACCCTTCACTGAATCGATGTAGATAATTACCATTCACTGCATCCATGTAGAGAACCGCCCATCACTACCTCGATGTATATAACCGTCCTTCACTGTGTCAATGTAGATAATTACACTTCTCAGCGTCGATGTAGATAACTACCCTTCACTGCATTAATGTAGATAACTACCCTTCACAGCTTCGATGTAGATAACTACCCTTCACTGCATCAATGTAGATAACTACCCTTCACAGCTTCGATGTAGATAACTACCCTTCACTGCATCCATGTGGATAATGACACTTCACAGCATCAATATAGAGGACTACCTTTCACTGTATCAATGTAGACAACTACCCTTCACTGCGTCAATGTAGATAACTCTCCTTCACTGAATCAATATAAATAACTCTCCTTCACTGTGTCGATGAAGATAACACTCCTTCACTGCATCGATGTAGATAACTACCCTTCACAGTGTCATTGTAGATAACTACCCTTCACAGCGTCGATGTAGATAACCCCTTCACTGCATCGATGTAGATGACCACCCATCACTGCAAAGATGTTGATAACTCCCCGTCACTGTGTCAATGTACATAACTACCCTTCACTGATTCATGTGGATAACTACCCTTCACTGCATCGATGTAGATGACTACCCGTCACTGTAAAGAGGTAGATAACTACCCGTCACTGTGTCAATGTAGATAACTGCCCTTCACTGATTCATGTGCATAATGACACTTCACTGCATCAATGTAGATAACGACCCTTCACTACTTCCATGTCGATAACGACCCTTCACTGCATCAATGTAGATAACGACCCTTCACTGCATCCATGTCGATAACTACCCTTCACTGCATTGATGTAGATGACTACCAGTCAGTGCAAAGATGTAGATAACTAACCATCACTGCATCGATGTAGATAACGACCCGTCAGTGCAAAGAACTAGATAACTACCCATCAGTGCATCAATGTAGATAACTACCCTTCACTGCGTCAATGTAGATAACTACCCGTTAATGCGTCAATGTAGATAACCACTCATTACTGTGTCGATGTAGATAACTGCCCGTCACTGCATCGATATAGGTAACTGCCCGTCACTGCATCGATGTAGATAACTACCCCTCACTGCATCGATGTACATAACTACCCCTCACTGCATGGATGTAGGTAACTACACTTCACTGCATCAATGTAGCCAACTGTCCTTCACTGCATCAACGTAGATGACTACCCATTACTGCAAAGATGTAGATAACTACCCGTCACTGCATCAATGTTGATAACTACCCTTCACTGCATGGATGTAGGTAACTACCCTTCACTGCATGGATGTAGATAACTACCCTTCACTGCATCGATGTACAGGACTACCTATCACTGCATCGATGTTGATGACTACCCGTCACTGCAAAGATGTAGATAACTACCCGTCACTGCATCAATATAGATACCCTTCAGTGGATCTATGTAGATAACTACCATTCACTGCATCATTATAGATAACTACCCTTCACTGCATCAATGCAGATAACTACCCTTCACTGCGTCGATGTAAGTAAGCTTCACTGCAACGATCTACATAACTACCCTTCACTGCATCAATGTTGATAACTACCTGTCACTGCGTCGATGTAGATAACTACCCGTCACTGCGTTGATGTAGATAACTACCCGTCAGTGCAAAGATGTAGATAACTACCCGTCAGTGCATCAATGTAGATAACTACCCTCCAGTGCATCAATGTAGATAACTACCCGTCACTGCGTCGATGAAGATAACTACCCATCACTGCATCGATGTAGATAATTACCATTCATTGCATCGATGTAGATAACCGCCCATCACTACTTCGATGTATATAACCGTCCTTCACTGCATAAATGTAGATAATTACCCTTCTCAGCGTCGATGTAGATAACTACCCTTCACTGCATCAATGTAGATAACTACCCTTCACAGCTTCGATGTAGATAACTACCCTCCACTGCATCCATGTGGATAACGACACTTCACAGCGTCAATATAGAGGACTATCTTTCACTGTGTCAATGTAGACAACAACCCTTCACTGCGTCAATGTAGATAACTCTCCTTCACTGCATCAATGTAAATAACTCTCCTTCACTGTGTCGATGAAGATAACTACCCTTCGAGCTTCAATGTAGATAACTACCCTTCACTGTGTCGATGTAGATAACTACCTTTCACTACGTCGATGTAAATAATTACCATTCACTGCATCCATGTAGATAACCGCCCTTCACTGCCTCGATGTATATAACCGTCCTTCACTGCGTCAGTGTAGATAATTACCCTTCACAGCGTCGATGTAGATAACTACCCTTCACTGCATCAATGTAGATAACTACCCTTCACAGCTTTGATGTAGATAACTACCCTTCACTGTGTCGATGTAGATAACTACCCTTCACTGTGTCGATGTAGATAACAACCCTTCACTGCATCGATGTAGATAACTACCCTTCACAGTGTCATTGCAGATAACTACCCTTCACAGCGTCGATGTAGATAACCCCTTCACTGCGTCGATGTAGATGACTACACATCACTGCAAAGATGTAGATAACTACCCATCACCTCATCAATCTACATAACTAACATTCACAGCATCAATGTAGATAACTACCCGCCAGTGAATCAATGTAGATAACTACCCGTCACTGCGTCGATGTAGATAACTACCCGTCACTGCATCGATGTAGATAACTACCCTTCACTGCATCAATGTAGATAACTACCCGTTACTGCGTCAATGTAGATAACCTCCCGTTACTGTGTCGATGTAGATATCTGCCCGTCACTGCATCGATATAGGTAACTGCCCGTCACTGCATCGATGTAGATAACTACCCCTCACTGCATCGATGTACATAACAACCCCTCACTGCATCAACGTAGATAACTACTCCTCACAGCGTCCATGTAATTAACTACCCCTCACTGCATCGATGTTACTATCCTTCACTGCGTCAATGTAGATAACTACCCTTCACTGCATCGATGTAGATAACTACCCAACACTGCATCAATGTAACTACCCTTCACTGTGTCAATGTAGATAACAACCCTTACCTGCGTCAATGTAGATAATTACCCTTCAATGTGTCAATGTTGACAACTACCCATCACTGCGTCAATGTAGATAACTAACCATCACTGCACCCATGTGGATAACTACCCTTCAGTGCACCCATTGGATAACTACCATTCACTGCGTCAATGTAGATAACTGCCCTTCACTGCATCTATGTAGATAACTACCCTTCACTGCATGGATGTAGATAACTACCCTTCACTGCATGGATGTTGATAACTACCCTTCACTGCATCAATGTAGCTAACTGCCCTTCACTGCATCAACGTAGATGACGACCCATTACTGCAAAGATGTAGATAACTACCCATCACTGCATCAATGTAGATAACTACCCTTCACTGCATCGATGTAGATGACTACCTATCACTGCATCGATGTTGATGACTACCCGTCACTGCAAACATGTAGATAACTACCCGTCACTGCATCAATGTAGATACCCTTCAGTGCATCGATGTAGATAACTACCATTCACTGCGTCAATGTAGATGACGACCCATTACTGCAAAGATGTAGATAACTACCCATCACTGCATGGATGTAGATAACTACCCTTCACTGCATCGATGTAGATGACTACCTATCACTGCATCGATGTTGATGACTACCCGTCACTGCAAACATGTAGATAACTACCCGTCACTGCATCAATGTAGATACCCTTCAGTGCATCGATGTAGATAACTACCATTCACTGCGTCAATGTAGATGACTACACTTCACTGCATCATTATAGATAACTACCCTTCACAGCATCAATGCAGATAACTACCCTTCACTGCGTCGATGTAAGTAAGCTTCACTGCAACAATCTACATAACTACCCTTCATTGCATCAATGTGGATAACTAACCTTCACTGCATTGATGTAGGTAACTACCCTTCACTGCATCGATGTAGATATTTACCATTCATTGCATCGATGTAGAAAACCGCCCATCACTACCTCGATGTAAATAACCGTCCTTCACTGCGTCAATGTAGATAATTACCCTTCTCAGCGTCGATGTAGATAACTACCCTTCACAGCTTCGATGTAGATAACTGCCCTTCACTCATTCAATGTAGATAACTACCCGTCACTGCATGCATGTGGATAATGACACTTCACAGCGTCAAAACAGAGGACTACCTTTCACTGTGTCAATGTAGACTACTACCCTTCACTGCATCAATATAGATAACTACCTTTCACTGCTTTGATATAAATAACTACCCTTCAATGCATCGGTGTAGATTACCCTTCGCTGCGTCGATGTAGATAACTACCCTTCACTGCATCCATGTGGATAACGACACTTCACAGCGTCAATATAGAGGACTACCTTTCACTGTGTCAATGTAGACAACTACCCTTCACTGTGTCAATGTAGATAACTCTCCTTCACTGTATCAATGTAAATAACTCTCCTTCACTGTGTCGATGAAGATAACTCTCCTTCACAGCGTCAATATAGATAACTACCTTTCACTGCGTCGATGTAGATAATTACCATTCACTGCATCCATATAGATAACTACCCTTCACTGCATCAATGTGGATAACTAACCTTCACTGCATTGATGTAGGTAACTACCCTTCACTGCATCGATGTAGATAATTACCATTCATTGCATCGATGTAGAAAACCGCCCATCACTACCTCGATGTATATAACCGTCCTTCACTGCGTCAATGTAGATAATTACCCTTCTCAGCGTCGATGTAGATAACTACCCTTCACTGCATCAATGTAGATAACTATCCTTCACAGCTTCGATGTAGATAACTGCCCTTCACTGTGTCGATGTAGATGACTACCCGTCACTGTGTCGATGTAAGTAAGCTTCACTGCAAAGATCTACATAACTACCCTTAACTGCATCAATGTAGATACCCTTCAGTGGATCGATGTAGATAACTACCCTTCACTGCATCGATGTAGGTTACTACCCTTCACCTCATCAATCTACATAACAACCATTCACAGCGTCAATGTATATTAACAGCCCTTCACCTCCTCGATCTACATAACTACCCTTCACAGCGTCAATGCAGATAACTACCCTTCACAGCGTCAATACAGATAACTACCCTTCACTGCGTCGATGTAGATAACTACCCTTCACCTCATCGATCTACAGAACTACCATTCACAGCGTCGATGTAGATAACCCCTTCACTGCATCTATCTAGATAACTACCCTTCACTGCATGGATGTAGATAACTACACTTCACTGCATCAATGTAGCTAACTGCCCTTCACTGCATCAACGTAGATGACTACCCATTACTGCAAGGATGTAGATAACTACCCATCACTGCATCAATGTAAATAACTACCCTTCACTGCATGGATGTAGATAACTACCCTTCACTGCATCGATGTACAGGACTACCTATCACTGCATCGATGTTGATGACTACCCGTCACTGCAAAGATGTAGATAACTACCCGTCATTGCATCAATGCAGATAACTACCCTTCACTGCGTCGATGTAAGTAAGCTTCACATCAACGATCTACATAACAACCCTTCACTGCATCAATGTTGATAACTAACCTTCACTGCATTGATGTAGGTAACTACCCTTCACTGCATCGATGTAGATAATTACCATTCACTGCATCCATGTAGAGAACCACCCATCACTACCTCGATGTATATAACCGTCCTTCACTGCGTCAATGTAGATAATTACCCTTCTCAGCGTTGATGTAGATAACTACCCTTCACTGCATTAATGTAGATAACTACCCTTCACAGCTTCGATGTAGATAACTACCCTTCACTGCATCAATGTAGATAACTACCCTTCACAGCTTCGATGTAGATAACTACCCTTCACTGCATCCATGTGGATAATGACACTTCACAGCATCAATATAGAGGACTACCTTTCACTGTATCAATGTAGACAACTACCATTCACTGCGTCAATGTAGATAACTCTCCTTCACTGCATCAATATAAATAACTCTCCTTCACTGTGTCGATGAAGATAACTCTCCTTCACTGCATCGATGTAGATAACTACCCTTCACAGTGTCATTGTAGATAACTACCCTTCACAGCGGCGATGTAGATAACCGCTTCACAGCATCGATTTAGATGACCACCCATCACTGCAAAGATGTTGATAACTCCCCGTCACTGTGTCAATGTACATAACTACCCTTCACTGATTCATGTGGATAACTACCCTTCACTGCATCGATGTAGATAACTACCCGTCACTGTAAAGAGGTAGATAACTACCCGTCACTGTGTCAATGTAGATAACTGCCCTTCACTGATTCATGTGCATAATGACACTTCACTGCATCAATGTAGATAACGACCCTTCACTACTTCCATGTCGATAACGACCCTTCACTGCATCAATGTAGATAACGACCCTTCACTGCATCCATGTCGATAACTACCCTTCACTGCATCGATGTAGATGACTACCAGTCAGTGCAAAGATGTAGATAACTAACCATCACTGCATCGATGTAGATAACTACCCGTCAGTGCAAAGAACTAGATAACTACCCATCAGTGCATCAATGTAGAAAACTACCCTTCACTGCGTCAATGTAGATAACTACCCGTTAATGCGTCAATGTAGATAACCACTCATTACTGTGTCGATGTAGATAACTGCCCGTCACTGCATCGATATAGGTAACTGCCCGTCACTGCATCGATGTAGATAACTACCCCTCACTGCATCGATGTACATAACTACCCCTCACTGCATGGATGTAGGTAACTACACTTCACTGCATCAATGTAGCTAACTGTCCTTCACTGCATCAACGTAGATGACTACCCATTACTGCAAAGATGTAGATAACTACCCGTCACTGCATCAATGTTGATAACTACCCTTCACTGCATGGATGTAGGTAACTACCCTTCACTGCATGGATGTAGATAACTACACTTCACTGCATCAATGTAGCTAACTGCCCTTCACTGCATCAACGTAGATGACTACCCATTACTGCAAGGATGTAGATAACTACCCATCAGTGCATCAATGTAAATAACTACCCTTCACTGCATGGATGTAGATAACTACCCTTCACTGCATCGATGTACAGGACTACCTATCACTGCATCGATGTTGATGACTACCCATCACTGCAAAGATGTAGATAACTACCCGTCATTGCATCAATGCAGATAACTACCCTTCACTGCGTCGATGTAAGTAAGCTTCACATCAACGATCTACATAACAACCCTTCACTGCATCAATGTTGATAACTAACCTTCACTGCATTGATGTAGGTAACTACCCTTCACTGCATCGATGTAGATAATTACCATTCACTGCATCCATGTAGAGAACCACCCATCACTACCTCGATGTATATAACCGTCCTTCACTGCGTCAATGTAGATAATTACCCTTCTCAGCGTTGATGTAGATAACTACCCTTCACTGCATTCATGTAGATAACTACCCTTCACAGCTTCGATGTAGATAACTACCCTTCACTGCATCAATGTAGATAACTACCCTTCACAGCTTCGATGTAGATAACTACCCTTCACTGCATCCATGTGGATAATGACACTTCACAGCATCAATATAGAGGACTACCTTTCACTGTATCAATGTAGACAACTACCATTCACTGCGTCAATGTAGATAACTCTCCTTCACTGCATCAATATAAATAACTCTCCTTCACTGTGTCGATGAAGATAACTCTCCTTCACTGCATCGATGTAGATAACTACCCTTCACAGTGTCATTGTAGATAACTACCCTTCACAGCGTCGATGTAGATAACCCCTTCACAGCATCGATGTAGATGACCACCCATCACTGCAAAGATGTTGATAACTCCCCGTCACTGTGTCAATGTACATAACTACCCTTCACTGATTCATGTGGATAACTACCCTTCACTGCATCGATGTAGATAACTACCCGTCACTGTAAAGAGGTAGATAACTACCCGTCACTGTGTCAATGTAGATAACTGCCCTTCACTGATTCATGTGCATAATGACACTTCACTGCATCAATGTAGATAACGACCCTTCACTACTTCCATGTCGATAACGACCCTTCACTGCATCAATGTAGATAACGACCCTTCACTGCATCCATGTCGATAACTACCCTTCACTGCATCGATGTAGATGACTACCAGTCAGTGCAAAGATGTAGATAACTAACCATCACTGCATCGATGTAGATAACTACCCGTCAGTGCAAAGAACTAGATAACTACCCATCAGTGCATCAATGTAGAAAACTACCCTTCACTGCGTCAATGTAGATAACTACCCGTTAATGCGTCAATGTAGATAACCACTCATTACTGTGTCGATGTAGATAACTGCCCGTCACTGCATCGATATAGGTAACTGCCCGTCACTGCATCGATGTAGATAACTACCCCTCACTGCATCGATGTACATAACTACCCCTCACTGCATGGATGTAGGTAACTACACTTCACTGCATCAATGTAGCTAACTGTCCTTCACTGCATCAACGTAGATGACTACCCATTACTGCAAAGATGTAGATAACTACCCGTCACTGCATCAATGTTGATAACTACCCTTCACTGCATGGATGTAGGTAACTACCCTTCACTGCATGGATGTAGATAACTACCCTTCACTGCATCGATGCACAGGACTACCTATCACTGCATCGATGTTGATGACTACCCTTCACTGCATCAATGCAGATAACTACCCTTCACTGCGTCGATGTAAGTAAGCTTCACTGCAACGATCTACATAACTACCCTTCACTGCATCAATGTTGATAACTACCTGTCACTGCGTCGATGTAGATAACTACCCGTCACTGCGTTGATGTAGATAACTACCCTCCAGTGCATCAATGTAGATAACTACCCATCACTGCGTCGATGAAGATAACTACCCGTCACTACATCGATGTAGATAATTACCATTCATTGCATCGATGTAGATAACCGCCCATCACTACCTCGATGTATATAACCGTCCTTCACTGCGTCAGTGTAGATAATTACCCTTCTCAGCGTCGATGTAGATAACTACCCTTCACTGCATCAATGTAGATAACTACCCTTCACAGCTTCGATGTAGATAACTACCCTTCACAGCTTCGATGTAGATAACTACCCTTCACTGCATCCATGTGGATAACGACACTTCACAGCGTCAATATAGAGGACTATCTTTCACTGTGTCAATGTAGACAACAACCCTTCACTGCGTCAATGTAGATAACTCTCCTTCACTGCATCAATGTAAATAACTCTCCTTCACTGTGTCGATGAAGATAACTACCCTTCGAGCTTCAATGTAGATAACTACCCTTCACTGTGTCGATGTAGATAACTACCTTTCACTACGTCGATGTAAATAATTACCATTCACTGCATCCATGTAGATAACCGCCCTTCACTGTCTCGATGTATATAACCGTCCTTCACTGCGTCAGTGTAGATAATTACCCTTCACAGCGTCGATGTAGATAACTACCCTTCACTGCATCAATGTAGATAACTACCCTTCACAGCTTTGATGTAGATAACTACCCTTCACTGTGTCGATGTAGATAACTACCCTTCACTGTGTCGATGTAGATAACTACCCTTCACTGCGTCGATGTAGATGACTACACATCACTGCAAAGATGTAGATAACTACCCATCACCTCATCAATCTACATAACTAACATTCACAGCATCAATGTAGATAACTACCCGCCAGTGAATCAATGTAGATAACTACCCGTCACTGCGTCGATGTAGATAACTACCCGTCACTGCATCGATGTAGATAACTACCCTTCACTGCATCAATGTAGATAACTACCCGTTACTGCGTCAATGTAGATAACCTCCCGATACTGTGTCGATGTAGATATCTGCCCGTCACTGCATCGATATAGGTAACTGCCCGTCACTGCATCGATGTAGATAACTACCCCTCACTGCATCGATGTACATAACAACCCCTCACTGCATCAACGTAGATAACTACTCCTCACAGCGTCCATGTAATTAACTACCCCTCACTGCATCGATGTTACTATCCTTCACTGCGTCAATGTAGATAACTACCCTTCACTGCATCGATGTAGATAACTACCCAACACTGCATCAATGTAACTACCCTTCACTGTGTCAATGTAGATAACAACCCTTACCTGCGTCAATGTAGATAATTACCCATCAATGTGTCAATGTTGACAACTACCCTTCACTGCGTCAATGTAGATAACTAACCATCACTGCACCCATGTGGATAACTACCCTTCAGTGCACCCATTGGATAACTACCATTCACTGCGTCAATGTAGATAACTGCCCTTCACTGCATCTATGTAGATAACTACCCTTCACTGCATGGATGTAGATAACTACCCTTCACTGCATGGATGTTGATAACTACCCTTCACTGCATCAATGTAGCTAACTGCCCTTCACTGCATCAACGTAGATGACGACCCATTACTGCAAAGATGTAGATAACTACCCATCACTGCATCAATGTAGATAACTACCCTTCACTGCATGGATGTAGATAACTACCCTTCACTGCATCGATGTAGATAATTACCATTCACTGCATCGATGTTGATGACTACCCGTCACTGCAAACATGTAGATAACTACCCGTCACTGCATCAATGTAGATAACTACCCTTCAGTGCATCGATGTAGATAACTACCATTCACTGCGTCAATGTAGATGACTACACTTCACTGCATCATTATAAATAACTACCCTTCACAGCATCAATGCAGATAACTACCCTTCACTGCATCGATGTAAGTAAGCTTCACTGCAACAATCTACATAACTACCCTTCACTGCATCAATGTGGATAACTAACCTTCACTGCATTGATGTAGGTAACTACCCTTCACTGCATCGATGTAGATATTTACCATTTATTGCATCGATGTAGAAAACCGCCCATCACTACCTCGATGTAAATAACCGTCCTTCACTGCGTCAATGTAGATAATTACCCTTCTCAGCGTCGATGTAGATAACTACCCTTCACAGCTTCGATGTAGATAACTGCCCTTCACTCATTCAATGTAGATAACTACCCGTCACTGCATGCATGTGGATAATGACACTTCACAGCGTCAAAACAGAGGACTACCTTTCACTGTGTCAATGTAGACTACTACCCTTCACTGCATCAATATAGATAACTACCTTTCACTGCTTTGATATAAATAACTACCCTTCAATGCATCGGTGTAGATTACCCTTCGCTGCGTCGATGTAGATAACTACCCTTCACTGCATCCATGTGGATAACGACACTTCACAGCATCAATATAGAGGACTACCTTTCACTGTGTCAATGTAGACAACTACCCTTCACTGTGTCAATGTAGATAACTCTCCTTCACTGTATCAATGTAAATAACTCTCCTTCACTGTGTCGATGAAGATAACTCTCCTTCACAGCGTCAATATAGATAACTACCTTTCACTGCGTCGATGTAGATAATTACCATTCACTGCATCCATATAGATAACTACCCTTCACTGCATCAATGTGGATAACTAACCTTCACTGCATTGATGTAGGTAACTACCCTTCACTGCATCGATGTAGATAATTACCATTCATTGCATCGATGTAGAAAACCGCCCATCACTACCTCGATGTATATAACCGTCCTTCACTGCGTCAATGTAGATAATTACCCTTCTCAGCGTCGATGTAGATAACTACCCTTCACTGCATCAATGTAGATAACTATCCTTCACAGCTTCGATGTAGATAACTGCCCTTCACTGTGTCGATGTAGATGACTACCCGTCACTGTGTCGATGTAAGTAAGCTTCACTGCAAAGATCTACATAACTACCCTTAACTGCATCAATGTAGATACCCTTCAGTGGATCGATGTAGATAACTACCCTTCACTGCATCGATGTAGGTTACTACCCTTCACCTCATCAATCTACATAACAACCATTCACAGCGTCAATGTATATTAACAGCCCTTCACCTCCTCGATCTACATAACTACCCTTCACAGCGTCAATGCAGATAACTACCCTTCACAGCGTCAATACAGATAACTACCCTTCACTGCGTCGATGTAGATAACTACCCTTCACCTCATCGATCTACAGAACTACCATTCACAGCGTCGATGTAGATAACCCCTTCACTGCATCTATCTAGATAACTACCCTTCACTGCATGGATGTAGATAACTACACTTCACTGCATCAATGTAGCTAACTGCCCTTCACTGCATCAACGTAGATGACTACCCATTACTGCAAGGATGTAGATAACTACCCATCACTGCATCAATGTAAATAACTACCCTTCACTGCATGGATGTAGATAACTACCCTTCACTGCATCGATGTACAGGACTACCTATCACTGCATCGATGTTGATGACTACCCGTCACTGCAAAGATGTAGATAACTACCCGTCATTGCATCAATATAGATACCCTTCAGTGAATCTATGTAGATAACTACCATTCACTGCAGCATTATAGATAACTACCCTTCACTGCATCAATGCAGATAACTACCCTTCACTGCGTCGATGTAAGTAAGCTTCACATCAACGATCTACATAACAACCCTTCACTGCATCAATGTTGATAACTAACCTTCACTGCATTGATGTAGGTAACTACCCTTCACTGCATCGATGTAGATAATTACCATTCACTGCATCCATGTAGAGAACCACCCATCACTACCTCGATGTATATAACCGTCCTTCACTGCGTCAATGTAGATAATTACCCTTCTCAGCGTTGATGTAGATAACTACCCTTCACTGCATTAAT
This sequence comes from Hemitrygon akajei, assembly GCF_048418815.1. Taxonomy (NCBI): domain Eukaryota; kingdom Metazoa; phylum Chordata; class Chondrichthyes; order Myliobatiformes; family Dasyatidae; genus Hemitrygon; species Hemitrygon akajei. The sequence goes on from NC_133127.1 coordinate 52,429,123, forward strand.
GTAGATAACTACCCTTCACAGCTTCGATGTAGATAACTACCCTTCACTGCATCAATGTAGATAACTACCCTTCACAGCTTCGATGTAGATAACTACCCTTCACTGCATCCATGTGGATAATGACACTTCACAGCATCAATATAGAGGACTACCTTTCACTGTATCAATGTAGACAACTACCATTCACTGCGTCAATGTAGATAACTCTCCTTCACTGCATCAATATAAATAACTCTCCTTCACTGCATCAATATAAATAACTCTCCTTCACTGTGTCGATGAAGATAACTCTCCTTCACTGCATCGATGTAGATAACTACCCTTCACAGTGTCATTGTAGATAACTACCCTTCACAGCGTCGATGTAGATAACCCCTTCACAGCATCGATGTAGATGACCACCCATCACTGCAAAGATGTTGATAACTCCCCGTCACTGTGTCAATGTACATAACTACCCTTCACTGATTCATGTGGATAACTACCCTTCACTGCATCGATGTAGATAACTACCCGTCACTGTAAAGAGGTAGATAACTACCCGTCACTGTGTCAATGTAGATAACTGCCCTTCACTGATTCATGTGCATAATGACACTTCACTGCATCAATGTAGATAACGACCCTTCACTACTTCCATGTCGATAACGACCCTTCACTGCATCAATGTAGATAACGACCCTTCACTGCATCCATGTCGATAACTACCCTTCACTGCATCGATGTAGATGACTACCAGTCGGTGCAAAGATGTAGATAACTAACCATCACTGCATCGATGTAGATAACTACCCGTCAGTGCAAAGAACTAGATAACTACCCATCAGTGCATCATTGTAGAAAACTACCCTTCACTGCGTCAATGTAGATAACCACCCGTTAATGCGTCAATGTAGATAACCACTCATTACTGTGTCGATGTAGATAACTGCCCGTCACTGCATCGATATAGGTAACTGCCCGTCACTGCATCGATGTAGATAACTACCCCTCACTGCATCGATGTACATAACTACCCCTCACTGCATGGATGTAGGTAACTACACTTCACTGCATCAATGTAGCTAACTGTCCTTCACTGCATCAACGTAGATGACTACCCATTACTGCAAAGATGTAGATAACTACCCGTCACTGCATCAATGTTGATAACTACCCTTCACTGCATGGATGTAGGTAACTACCCTTCACTGCATGGATGTAGATAACTACCCTTCACTGCATCGATGCACAGGACTACCTATCACTGCATCGATGTTGATGACTACCCGTCACTGCAAAGATGTAGATAACTACCCGTCACTGCATCAATATAGATACCCTTCAGTGGATCTATGTAGATAACTACCATTCACTGCATCATTATAGATAACTACCCTTCACTGCATCAATGCAGATAACTACCCTTCACTGCGTCGATGTAAGTAAGCTTCACTGCAACGATCTACATAACTACCCTTCACTGCATCAATGTTGATAACTACCTGTCACTGCGTCGATGTAGATAACTACCCGTCACTGCATTGATGTAGATAACTACCCTCCAGTGCATCAATGTAGATAACTACCCATCACTGCGTCGATGAAGATAACTACCCGTCACTACATCGATGTAGATAATTACCATTCATTGCATCGATGTAGATAACCGCCCATCACTACCTCGATGTATATAACCGTCCTTCACTGCATAAATGTAGATAATTACCCTTCTCAGCGTCGATGTAGATAACTACCCTTCACTGCATCAATGTAGATAACTACCCTTCACAGCTTCGATGTAGATAACTACCCTTCACTGCATCCATGTGGATAACGTCACTTCACAGCGTCAATATAGAGGACTACCTTTCACTGTGTCAATGTAGACAACAACCCTTCACTGCGTCAATGTAGATAACTCTCCTTCACTGCATCAATGTAAATAACTCTCCTTCACTGTGTCGATGAAGATAACTACCCTTCACAGCTTCAATGTAGATAACTACCCTTCACTGTGTCGATGTAGATAACTACCTTTCACTACGTCGATGTAAATAATTACCATTCACTGCATCCATGTAGATAACCGCCCTTCACTGCCTCGATGTATATAACCGTCCTTCACTGCGTCAGTGTAGATAATTACCCTTCTCAGCGTCGATGTAGATAACTACCCTTCACTGCATCAATGTAGATAACTACCCTTCACAGCTTTGATGTAGATAACTACCCTTCACTGTGTCGATGTAGTTAACTACCCTTCACTGTGTCGATGTAGATAACAACCCTTCACTGCATCGATGTAGATAACTACCCTTCACAGTGTCATTGCAGATAACTACCCTTCACAGCGTCGATGTAGATAACCCCTTCACTGCGTCAATGTAGATGACTACACATCACTGCATCAATGTAGATAACGTCCCTTCACTACTTCCATGTCGATAACGACCCTTCACTGCATCAATGTAGATAACGTCCCTTCACTGCATCCATGTCAATAACTACCCTTCACTGCATCTGTGTAGATAACTACCCGTCATGCAAAGATGTAGATAACTAACCATCACTGCATTGATGTAGATAACTACCCGTCAGTGCAAATATGTAGATAACTACCCGTCAGTGCATCAATGTAGTTAACTACCCGCCAGTGAATCAATGTAGATAACTACCCGTCACTGCGTCGATGTAGATAACTACCCGTCACTGCATCGATGTAGATAACTACCCTTCACTGCATCAATGTAGATAACTACCCGTTACTGCGTCAATGTAGATAACCTCCCGTTACTGTGTCGATGTAGATATCTGCCCGTCACTGCATCGATATAGGTAACTGCCCGTTACTGCATCGATGTAGATAACTACCCCTCACTGCATCGATGTACATAACAACCCCTCACTGCATCAACGTAGATAACTACTCCTCACAGCGTCCATGTAAATAACTACCCCTCACTGCATCGATGTTACTATCCTTCACTGCGTCAATGTAGATAACTACCCTTCACTGCATCGATGTAGATAACTACCCAACACTGCATCAATGTAACTACCCTTCACTGTGTCAATGTAGATAACAACCCTTCCCTGCGTCAATGTAGATAATTACCCTTCAATGTGTCAATGTTGACAACTACCCTTCACTGCGTCAATGTAGATAACTAACCATCACTGCACCCATGTGGATAACTACCCTTCAGTGCACCCATTGGATAACTACCATTCACTGCGTCAATGTAGATAACTGCCCTTCACTGCATCTATGTATATAACTACCCTTCACTGCATGGATGTAGATAACTACCCTTCATTGCATCAATGTAGCTAACTGCCCTTCACTGCATCAACGTAGATGACGACCCATTACTGCAAAGATGTAGATAACTACCCATCACTGCATCAATGTAGATAACTACCCTTCACTGCATGGATGTAGATAACTACCCTTCACTGCATCGATGTAGATGACTACCTATCACTGCATCGATGTTGATGACTACCCGTCACTGCATCAATGTAGATACCCTTCAGTGCATCGATGTAGATAACTACCATTCACTGCGTCAATGTAGATGACTACACTTCACTGCATCATTATAGATAACTACCCTTCACAGCATCAATGCAGATAACTACCCTTCACTGCGTCGATGTAAGTAAGCTTCACTGCAACAATCTACATAACTACCCTTCACTGCATCAATGTGGATAACTAACCTTCACTGCATTGATGTAGGTAACTACCCTTCACTGCATCGATGTAGATAATTACCATTCATTGCATCGATGTAGAAAACCGCCCATCACTACCTCGATGTATATAACCGTCCTTCACTGCGTCAATGTAGATAATTACCCTTCTCAGCGTCGATGTAGATAACTACCCTTCACTGCATCAATGTAGATAACTACCCTTCACAGCTTCGATGTAGATAACTACCCTTCACAGCTTCGATGTAGATAACTACCCTTCACTCATTCAATGTAGATAACTACCCTTCACTGCATGCATGTGGATAATGACACTTCACAGCGTCAAAACAGAGGACTACCTTTCACTGTGTCAATGTAGACTACTACCCTTCACTGCATCAATATAGATAACTACCTTTCACTGCTTTGATATAAATAACTACCCTTCAATGCATCGGTGTAGATTACCCTTCGCTGCGTCGATGTAGACAACTACCCTTCACTGTGTCAATGTAGATAACTCTCCTTCACTGTATCAATGTAAATAACTCTCCTTCACTGTGTCGATGAAGATAACTCTCCTTCACAGCGTCAATATAGATAACTACCTTTCACTGCGTCGATGTAGATAATTACAATTTACTGCATCCATATAGATAACTGCCCTTCACTGCATCCATATAGATAACCGCCCTTCACTGCCTCGATGTATATAACCGTCCTTCACTGCGTCAGTGAAGATAATTACCCTTCACAGCGTAGATGTAGATAACTACCTTAACTGCATCAATGTAGATAACTACCATTCACAGCTTCGATGTAGATAACTACCCTTCACTGCGTCAATGTAGATAACTACCCTTCACTGCATGTATGTGGATAACGAAACTTCACAGCGTCAATATAGAGGACTATCTTTCACTGTGTCAATGTAGACTACTACCCTTCACTGCATCAATGTAGATAACTACCTTTCACTGCTTTGATATAAATAACTACCCTTCAATGCATCGGTGTAGATTACCCTTCACTGCATCGATGTAGATAACTACCCTGCACTCCATCGATGTAGATAACTACCCTTCACTGCGTCAATATCGATAACTACCCTTCACTGCGTCAATATCGATAACTACCCTTTATTGCATCAATGCAGATAACTACCCTTCACAGCGTCAATGTAGATAACTACCCTTCACTGCATCGATGCAGATAACTACCCTTCACCTCATTGATCTACAGAACTACCATTCACAGCGTCGATGTAGATAACCCCTTCACTGCATCTATGTAGATAACTATCCTTCACTGCATGGATGTAGATAACTACACTTCACTGCATCAATGTAGCTAACTGCCCTTCACTGCATCAACGTAGATGACTACCCATTACTGCAAGGATGTAGATAACTACCCATCACTGCATCAATGTACATAACTACCCTTCACTGCATGGATGTAGATAACTACCCTTCACTGCATCGATGTACAGGACTACCCATCACTGCATCGATGTACATAACTACCCCTCACTGCATTGATGTACATAACTACCCCTCACTGCATCAACGTAGATAACTACTCCTCACAGCGTCCATGTAAATAACTGCCCTTCACTGCATCGATATAGATGACTACCCGTCACTGCAAAGATGTAGATAACTACCCGTCACTGCATCAACGTAGAAAACTACCCTTCACAGCGTCAATGTAGATAACTACCCTTCACTGCGTCGATGTAGATAACTACCCTTCACTGCATCAATGTAGCTAACTGCCCTTCACTGCATCGATGTAGATAACTACCCCTCACTGCATCGATGCACATAACTACCTCTCACTGTATGGATGTAGATAACTACACTTCACTGCATCAATGTAGCTAACTGCCCTTCACTGCATCAACGTGGATGACTACCCATTACTGCAAGGATGTAGATAACTACCCATCACTGCATCAATGTAGATAACTACCCTTCACTGCATGGATGTAGATAACTACCCTTCACTGCATCGATGTACAGGACTACCCATCACTGCATCGATGTAGATAACTACCCCTCACTGCATCAATGTAGGCAACTAACCTTCACTGCATTGATGTAGGTAACTACCCTTCACTGCATCGATGTAGATAATTACCATTCACAGCATCCATGTAGATAACCGCCCATCACTACATCGATGTATACAACCGTCCTTCACTGCATAAATGTAGATAATTACCCTTCTCAGCATCGATGTAGATAACTACCCTTCACTGCATCAATGTAGATAACTACCCTTCACAGCTTCGATGTAGATAACTACCCTTCACTGCATCCATGTGGATAACGACACTTCACAGCGTCAATATAGAGGACTACCTTTCACTGTGTCAATGTAGACAACTACCCTTCACTGCATCAATATAGATAACTACCTTTCACTGCTTTGATATAAATAACTACCCTTCAATGCATCGGTGTAGATTACCCTTCACTGCGTCGATGTAGATAACTACCCTTCACTGCATCCATGTGGATAACGACACTTCACAGCGTCAATATAGAGGACTACCTTTCACTGTGTCAATGTAGACAACTACCCTTCACTGTGTCAATGTAGATAAGTCTCCTTCACTGTATCAATGTAAATAACTCTCCTTCACTGTGTCGATGAAGATAACTCTCCTTCACAGCGTCAATATAGATAACTACCTTTCACTGCGTCGATGTAGATAATTACCATTCACTGCATCCATATAGATAACTGCCCTTCACTGCATCCATATAGATAACCGCCCTTCACTGCCTCGATGTATATAACCGTCCTTCACTGCGTCAGTGTAGATAATTACCCTTCACAGGGTCGATGTAGATAACTACCTTAACTGCATCAATGTAGATAACTACCCTTCACTGCCTCGATGTCTATAACCGTCCTTCACTGTGTCAGTGTAGATAATTACCCATCACAGCGTCGATGTAGATAACTACCTTAACTGCATCAATGTAGATAACTACCCTTCACTGCATCAATATAGATGACTACCCGTCACTGCAAAGATGTAGATAACTACCCTTCACAGCTTCGATGTAGATAACTACCCTTCACAGCTTCGATGTAGATAACTACCCTTCACTGCATCCATGTGGATAACGACACTTCACAGCGTCAATATAGAGGACTACCATTCACTGTGTCAATGTAGACAACTACCCTTCACTGCATCAATATAGATAACTACCTTTCACTGCTTTGATATAAATAACTACCCTTCAATGCATCGGTGTAGATTACCCTTCACTGCGTCGATGTAGATAACTACCCTTCACTGCATCCATGTGGATAACGACACTTCACAGCGTCAATATAGAGGACTACCTTTCACTGTGTCAATGTAGACAACTACCCTTCACTGTGTCAATGTAGATAAGTCTCCTTCACTGTATCAATGTAAATAACTCTCCTTCACTGTGTCGATGAAGATAACTCTGCTTCACAGCGTCAATATAGATAACTACCTTTCACTGCGTCGATGTAGATAATTACCATTCACTGCATCCATATAGATAACTGCCCTTCACTGCATCCATATAGATAACCGCCCTTCACTGCCTCGATGTATATAACCGTCCTTCACTGCGTCAGTGTAGATAATTACCCTTCACAGCGTCGATGTAGATAACTACCTTAACTGCATCAATGTAGATAACTACCCTTCACTGCCTCGATGTCTATAACCGTCCTTCACTGCGTCAGTGTAGATAATTACCCTTCACAGCGTCGATGTAGATAACTACCTTAACTGCATCAATGTAGATAACTACCCTTCACTGCCTCGATGTCTATAACCGTCCTTCACTGCGTCAGTGTAGATAATTACCCTTCACAGCGTCGATGTAGATAACTACCTTAACTGCATCAATGTAGATAACTACCCTTCACTGCATCAATATAGATGACTACCCGTCACTGCAAAGATGTAGATAACTACCCGTCACTGCATCAATGTAGAAAACTACCCTTCACAGCGTCAATGTAGATAACTACCCTTCACTGCGTCGATGTAGATAACTACCCTTAACCTCATCGATCTACAGAACTACCATTCACAGCGTCAATGTAGATAAGCCCATCACTGCATCTATGTAAATAACTACCCTTCACTGCATGGATGTAGATAACTACCCTTCACTGCATCAATGTAGCTAACTGCCCTTCACTGCATCGATGTAGATAACTACCCCTCACTGCAACGATGTACATAACTACCCCTCACTGTATGGATGTAGATAACTACACTTCACTGCATCAATGTAGCTAACTGCCCTTCACTGCATCAATGTGGATGACTACCCATTACTGCAAGGATGTAGATAACTACCCATCACTGCATCAATGTAGATAACTACCCTTCACTGCATCGATGTACAGGACTACCCATCACTGCATCGAGGTAGATAACTACACCTCACTGCATCGATGTACATAACTACCCCTCACTGCATCAACGTAGAGAACTACCCTTCACTGCGTCGATGTAGATAACTACCCTTCACCTCATCAATCTACAGAACTACCATTCACAGCGTCAATGTAGATAAGCCCATCACTGCATCTATGTAAATAACTACCCTTCACTGCATGGATGTAGATAACTACCCTTCACTGCATCAATGTAGCTAACTGCCCTTCACTGCATCAACGTGGATGACTACCCATTACTGCAAGGATGTAGATAACTACCCTTCACTGCGTCAATGTAGATAACCACCCGTTACTGTGTCGATGTAGATAACTGCCCGTCACTGCATCAACGTAGATAACTACTCCTCACTGCATCGATGTAAATAACTACCTTTCACTGCATCGATGTTACTATCCCTCATTGCGTCGAAGTAGATAACTACCACTCACTGCATCAATGTAGATAACTGCCCTTCACTGCATCAATATAGATGACTACCCGTCACTGCAAAGATGTAGATAACTACCCGTCACTGCATCAATGTAGATAACTACCCTTCACTGCATGGATGTAGATAACTACCCATCATAGCATCGATGTAGATAACTGCCCTTCACTGCATCGATGTAGATGTCTACCCCTCACTGCGTCAATGTAAGTAAGCTTCACTGCAAAGATCTACATAACTACCCTTCACTGCATCAATGTAGATACCCTTCAGTGGATCGATGTAGATAACTACCCTTCACTGCATCGATGTAGGTAACTACCCTTCACCTCATCAATCTACAAAACAACCATTCACAGCGTCAATGTATATAACAGCCCTTCACCTCATCGATCTACATAACTACCCTTCACAGCGTCAATGCAGATAACTACCCTTCACAGCGTCAATGTAGATAACTACCCTTCACTGCGTCGATGTAGATAACTACCCTTCACCTCATCGATCTACAGAACTACCATTCACAGCGTCGATGTAGATAACCCCTTCACTGCATCTATGTAGATAAATACCCTTCACTGCATGGATGTAGATAACTACACTTCACTGCATCAATGTAGCTAACTGCCCATCACTGCATCAACGTAGATGACTACCCGTCACTGCAAGGATGTAGATAACTACCCATCACTGCATCAATGTAGATAACTACCCTTCACTGCATGGATGTAGATAACTACCCTTCACTGCATCGATGTACAGGACTACCTATCACTGCATCGATGTTGATGACTACCCGTCACTGCAAAGATGTAGATAACTACCCGTCACTGCAAAGATGTAGATAACTACCCGTCACTGCATCAATATAGATACCCTTCTGTGAATCTATGTAGATAACTACCATTCACTGCATCATTATAGATAACTACCCTTCACTGTATCAATGCAGATAACTACCCTTCACTGCGTCAATGTAAGTAAGCTTCACTGCAACAATCTACATAACTACCCTTCACTGCATCAATGTTGATAACTAACCTTCACTGCATTGATGTAGGTAACTACCCTTCACTGCATCGATGTAGATAATTACCATTCACTGCATCCATGTAGATAACCGCCCATCACTACCTCGATGTATACAACCGTCCTTCACTGCATAAATGTAGATAATTACCCTTCTCAGCATCGATGTAGATAACTACCCTTCACTGCATCAATGTAGATAACTACCCTTCACAGCTTCGATGTAGATAACTACCCTTCACTGCATCCATGTGGATAACGACACTTCACAGCGTCAATATAGAGGACTACCTTTCACTGTGTCAATGTAGACAACTACCCTTCACTGTGTCAATGTAGATAACTCTCCTTCACTGTATCAATGTAAATAACTCTCCTTCACTGTGTCGATGAAGATAACTCTCCTTCACAGCGTCAATATAGATAACTACCTTTCACTGCGTCGATGTAATTACCATTCACAGCATCCATATAGATAACTGCCCTTCACTGCATCCATATAGATAACCGCCCTTCACTGCCTCGATGTATATAACCGTCCTTCACTGCGTCAGTGTAGATAATTACCCTTCACAGCGTCGATGTAGATAACTACCCTTCACTGCGTCGATGTAGATAACTACCCTTCACAGCTTCGATGCAGATAACTACCCTTCACTGCGTCGATGTAGATAACTACACTTCACTCATTCAATGTAGATAACTACCCTTCACTGCATGTATGTGGATAACGAAACTTCACAGCGTCAATATAGAGGACTACCTTTCACTGTGTCAATGTAGACTACTACCCTTCACTGCATCAATGTAGATAACTACCTTTCACTGCTTTGATATAAATAACTACCCTTCAATGCATCGGTGTAGATAACCCTTCACTGCATCGATGTAGATAACTACCCTTCACCTCATCGATCTACATAACTACCATTCATGGTGTCAATGTAGATAACTGCCCTTCACTTCATCGATGAAAATAACTACTATTCACTGCATCGATGTAGATAACTACCCTTCACAGTGTCATTGTAGATAACTACCCTTCACTGATTCATGTGGATAACTACCCTTCACTGCATCGATGTAGATGACTACCCGTCACTGCAAAGATGTAGATAACTACCTGTCACTGTGTCAATGTAGATAACTGCCCTTCACTGATTCATGTGGATAATGATACTTCACTGCGTCAATGTAGATAACGACCCTTCCCTGCGTCAATGTAGATAACTACCCTTCACTACATCGATGTGGGTAACTACACTTCACTGCACTCATGTGGATAACTACACTTCACTGCACTCATGTGGATAACTACACTTCACTGCACCCATGTGGATAATGACCATTCACTGTATCCACGTGGATAAAGACACTTCACTGTGTCGTTATATAGATGACTACCTTTCATTGCGTCAATGTAGACAACTACCCTTCATTGCGTCAATGTAGACAACTACCCTTCACTGCTACATTGTAGATAACTACCCTTCACTGCTACATAGTAGATAACTCCCCTTCACTGCTACATTGTAGATAACTCTCCTTCGCTGCGTCAATGTAGATAACTTCCTTTCACTGCATCGATATAAATAACTACCCTTCAATGCAGGGATGTAGATAACTACCATTCACCTCATCAATCTACATAACTACCATTCATGGCATCAATGAAAATTACTGCCCTTCACTGCATCGATGTAGATAACTACCCTTCACCTCATCAATCTACATAACTAACATTCACAGCAGCAATGTAGATAACAGCCCTTCACCTCATCGATCTACATAACTACCCTTCACAGCGTCAATGCAGATAACTACCCTTCACTGCGTCGATGTAGATAACTACCCTTCACCTCATCGATCTACATAACTACCATTCACAGCGTCGATGTAGATAACCCCTTCACTGCATCTATGTAGATACCTACCCTTCACTTCATGAATGTAGATAACTGCCCTTCACTGCATCAATGTAGATAACTGCCCTTCACTGCATCAATGTAGATGACTACCCGTCACTGTATCGATGTAGATAATTAACCTTCACTGCATCATGTGGATAACGACACTTCACTGCATCAATGTAGATGACTACCCTTCACTGCGTCATTATAACTACCCTTCACTGCATCAATGTAGATAACTACCCTTCAATGTGTCGATGTAAGTAAGCTTCACTGCAACGATCTACATAACTACCCTTCATTGCATCAATGTAGATACCCTTCAGTGGATCGATGTAGATAACTACCATTCACTGCATCAATGTAGATGACTACCCTTCACTGCATCATTATAGATAACTACCCTTCACTGCGTCAATGTAGATAACGACCCTTCCCTGCATCAATGTAGATAACTACCCTTCATTACGTCAATGTAGTTAACAACCCTTCACTGCGTCGATGTGGGTAACTACACTTCACTGCACCCATGTGGATAACTACACTTCACTGCACCCATGTGGATAACTCCCCTTCACTGCACCCATGTGGATAACTCCCCTTCACTGCGTGAATGTAGATAACTGCACTTCACTGCATCGATGTAGAGAACTAATCTTCACTGCATCTATATAGATAACGACCCTTCACTACTTCCATGTCGATAACGACCCTTCACTGCATCGATGTAGATAACGACCCTTCACTGCATCCATGTCGATAACTACCCTTCACTGCATCGATGTAGATAACTAACCGTCAGTGCAAATATGTTGAAAACTACCCGTCACTGCGTCGATGTAGATAACTACCCTTCACTGCGTCAATGTAGATAACCACCCGTTACTGTGTCGATGTAGATAACTGCCCATCACTGCATCGATATAGATAACTACCCCTCACTGCATCGATGTACATAACTACCCCTCACTGCATCAACGTAGATAAATACTCTTCACAGCATCCATGTAAATAACTACCCTTCACTGCATTGAAGTAGATAACTACCACTCACTGCATCAATGTTACTATCCTTCACTGCGTCGATGTAGATAACTACACTTCACTGCGTCAATGTAGATAACTACCCTTCACTGCGTCGATGTAGATAACAACACATCACTACATCGATGTAGATAATTACCATTCACTGCATCCATGTAGATAATCGCCCTTCACTGCCTCGATGTATATAACCGTCCTTCACAGCATCAATGCAGATAACTACCCTTCACAGCTTCGATGTAGATAACTACCCTTCACTGCATCAATGTAGATAACTACCCTTCACTCATTCAATGAAGATAACTACCCTTCACTGCATCCATGTGGATAACGACCCTTCCCTGCATCAATGTAGATAACTACCCTTCACTGCGTCGATGTGGGTAACTACACTTCACTGCACCCATCTGGATAACTACACTTCACTGCATGAATGTAGATAACTGCACTTCACTGCATCAATGTAGATAACTAATCTTCACTGCATCGATGTAGATAACGACACTTCACTGCATCCATGTCGATAACGACCCTTCACTGCATCAATGTAGATAACGACCCATCAGTGCAAAGATGTAGATAGCTACCCGTCAGTGCATCAATGTAGATAACTACCCTTCACTGCGTCAATGTAGATAACTACCTGTTACTGCGTCAATGTTGATAACTAACCTTCACTGCATTGATATAGGTAACTACACTTCACTGCATCGATGTAGATAATTACCATTCACAGCATCCATGTAGATAACTGCCCATCACTACCTCGATGTATATAACCATCCTTCACTGCGTCAATGTAGATAATTACCCTTCTCAGCATCGATGTAGATAACTACCCTTCACTGCATTAATGTAGATAACTACCCTTCACAGCTTCGATGTAGATAACTACCTTTCACTGCATCAATGTAGATAACTACCCTTCACAGCTTCAGTGTAGATAACTACTCTTCACTGCATCAATGTCGATAACGACACTTCACAGCATCAATATAGAGGACTACCTTTCACTGTGTCAATGTAGACAACTACCCTTCACTGCGTCAATGTTGATAACTAACCTTCACTGCATTGATGTAGGTAACTACCCTTCACTGCATTGATGTAGATAATTACCATTCACAGCATCCATGTAGATAACTGCCCATCACTACCTCGATGTATATAACCGTCCTTCACTGCGTCAATGTAGATAATTACCCTTCTCAGCATCGATGTAGATAACTACCCTTCACTGCATTAATGTAGATAACTACCCTTCACAGCTTCGATGTAGATAACTACCCTTCACTGCATCAATGTAGATAACTACCCTTCACAGCTTCGGTGTAGATAACTACTCTTCACTGCATCAATGTCGATAACGACACTTCACAGCATCAATATAGAGGACTACCTTTCACTGTGTCAATGTAGACAACTACCCTTCACTGCATCAATGTTGATAACTAACCTTCACTGCATTGATGTAGGTAACTACCCTTCACTGCATTGATGTAGATAATTACCATTCACAGCATCCATGTAGATAACTGCCCATCACTACCTCGATGTATATAACCGTCCTTCACTGCGTCAATGTAGATGATTACCCTTCTCAGCTTCGATGTAGATAACTACCCTTCACTGCATTAATGTAGATAGCTACCCTTCACAGCTTCGATGTAGATAACTACCCTTCGCTGCGTCGATGTAGATAACTACCCTTCACTGCGTCGATGTAGATAACTACCCTTCACTGCATCAATGTAGATAACTACCCTTCACAGCTTCGGTGTAGATAACTACTCTTCACTGCACCAATGTGGATAACGACACTTCACAGCATCAATATAGAGGACTACCTTTCACTGTGTCAATGTAGACTACTACACTTCACTGCGTCAATGTAGATAACTCTCCTTCACTGCATCAATGTAAATAACTCTCCTTCACTGTGTCGATGAAGATAACTCTCCTTCACTGCATCGATGTAGATAACTACCCTTCACAGTGTCATTGTAGATAACTACCCTTCACAGCGTCGATGTAGATAACCCCTTCACTGCATCGATGTAGATGACTACCCATCACTGCAAAGATGTTGATAACTCCCCGTCACTGTGTCAATGTAGATAACTACCCTTCACTGATTCATGTGGATAACTACCCTTCACTGCATCGATGTAGATGACTACCCGTCACTGTAAAGATGTAGATAACTACCCGTCACTGTGTCAATGTAGATAACTGCCCTTCACTGATTCATGTCGATAATGACACTTCACTACTTCCATCTCGATAACGACCCTTCACTGCATCAATGTAGATAACGACCCTTCACTGCATCGATGTAGATAACTACCCGTCAGTGCAAAGATGTAGATAACTAACCATCACTGCATCGATGTAGATAAGTACCCGTCAGTGCAAACCACTAGATAACTACCCATCAGTGCATCAATGTAGAGAACTACCCTTCACTGCGTCAATGTAGATAACTACCCATTACTGCGCCAATGTATATAACGACACGTTACTGTGTCGATGTAGATAACTGCCCGTCACTGCATCGATATAGGTAACTGCCCGTCACTACATCGATGTAGATAACTACCCCTCACTGCATCAACGTAGATAACTAGTCCTCACAGCGTCCATGTAAATAACTACCCCTCACTGCATCGTAGATAACTACCCCTCACTGCATCGATGTTACTATCCCTCACTGCGTCGAAGTAGATAACTACAATTCACTGCATCAATGTAGATAACTGCCCTTCAATGCATCAATATAGATGACTACCCGTCACTGCAAAGATGTAGATAACTACACGTCACTGCATCAATGTAGATAACTACCCTTCACTGCATGGATGTAGATAACTACCCATCACAGCATCGATGTAGATAACTGCCCTTCACTGCATCGATGTAGATGACTACCCCTCACTGCGTCGATGTAAGTAAGCTTCACTGCAAAGATCTACATAACTACCCTTCACTGCATCAATGTAGATACCCTTCAGTGGATCGATGTAGATAACTACCCTTCACTGCATCGATGTAGGTAACTACCCTTCACCTCATCAATCTACATAACAACCATTCACAGCGTCAATGTATATTAACAGCCCTTCACCTCATCGATCTACATAACTACCCTTCACAGCGTCAATGCAGATAACTACCCTTCACTGCATCAATGTTGATAACTAACCTTCACTGCATTGATGTAGGTAACTACCCTTCACAGCTTCGATGTAGATAATTACCATTCACTGCATCCATGTAGATAACCGCCCATCACTACCTCGATGTATATAACCGTCCTTCACTGCATAAATGTAGATAATTACCCTTCACAGCTTCGATGTAGATAACTACCCTTCACTGCATGCATGTGGATAACGACACTTCACAGCGTCAATATAGAGGACTACCCTTCACTGCATCAATGTAAATAACTCTCCTTCACTATGTCGATGAAGATAACTACCCTTCACAGCTTCAATGTAGATAACTACCCTACACTGTGTCGATGTAGATAACTACCTTTCACTACGTCGATGTAAATAATTACCATTCACTGCATCCATATAGATAACCGACCTTCACTGGCTCGATGTATATAACCGTCCTTCACTGCGTCAATGTAGATAATTACCCTTCTCAGCATCGATGTAGATAACTACCCTTCACTGCATTAATGTAGATAACTACCCTTCACAGCTTCGATGTAGATAACTACCCTTCACTGCATCAATGTAGATAACTACCCTTCACAGCTTCGATGTAGACAACTACCCTTCACTGCGTCAATGTAGATAACTCTCCTTCACTGCATCAATGTAAATAACTCTGCTTCACTGTGTCGATGAAGATAACTACCCTTCACAGCTTCGATGTAGATAACTACCCTTCACTGTGTCGATGTAGATAACTACCTTTCACTACGTCGATGTAAATAATTACCATTCACTGCATCCATATAGATAACCGACCTTCACTGGCTCGATGTATATAACCGTCCTTCACTGCGTCAATGTAGATAATTACCCTTCTCAGCATCGATGTAGATAACTACCCTTCACTGCATTAATGTAGATAACTACCCTTCACAGCTTCGATGTAGATAACTACCCTTCACTGCATCAATGTACATAACTACCCTTCACAGCTTCGATGTAGATAACTACCCTTCACTGCATCCATGTGGATAACGACACTTCACAGCATCAATATAGAGGACTACCTTTCTCTGTGTCAATGTAGAGAACTACCCTTCACTGCGTCAATGTAGATAACTCTCCTTCACTGCATCAATGTACATAATTCTCCTTCACTGTGTCGATGAAGATAACTCTCCTTCACTGCATTGATGTAGATAACTACCATTCAAGGTGTCATTGTAGATAACTACCCTTCACAGCGTCGATATAGATAACCCCTTCACTGCATCGATGTAGATGACTACCCATCACTGCAAAGATGTTGATAACTCCCCGTCACTGTGTCAATGTAGATAACTACCCTTCACTGATTCATGTGGATAACTACCCTTCACTGCATCGATGTAGATGACTACCCGTCAATGTAAAGATGTAGATAACTACCCGTCACTGTGTCAATGTAGATAACTGCCCTTCACTGATTCATGTCGATAATGACACCACTGCATCAATGTAGATAACGACCATTCACTACTTCCATGTCGATAACGACCCTTCACTGCGTCAATGTAGATAACGACCCTTCACTGCATCCATGTCGATAACTACCCTTCACTGCATCGATGTAGATAACTAACCGTCAGTGCAAAGATGTAGATAACTAACCATCACTGCATCGATGTAGATAACTAACCGTCAGTGCAAAGATGTAGATAACTAACCATCACTGCATCGATGTAGATAACTAACCGTCAGTGCAAAGATGTAGATAACTAACCATCACTGCATCGATGTAGATAACTACCCGTCAGTGCAAAGAACTAGATAACTACCCATCAGTGCAACAATGTAGATAACTACCCTTCACTGCGTCAATGTAGATAACTACCCGTTAATGCGTCAATGTAGATAACCACTCGTTACTGTGTCGATGTAGATAACTGCCCGTCACTGCATCGATATAGGTAACTGCCCGTCACTGCATCGATGTAGATAACTACCCCTCACTGCATCGATGTACATAACTACTCCTCACTGTATGGATGTAGATAACTACACTTCACTGCATCAATGTAGCTAACTGCCCTTCACTGCATAAACGTAGATGACTACCCATTACTGCAAAGATGTAGATAACTACCCGTCACTGCATCAATGTAGATAACTACCCTTCACTGCATGGATGTAGATAACTACCCTTCACTGCATCGATGTACAGGACTACCTATCACTGCATCGATGTTGATGACTGCACGTCACTGCAAAGATGTAGATAACTACCCGTCACTGCATCAATATAGATACCCTTCAGTGGATCTATGTAGATAACTACCATTCACTGCATCATTATAGATAACTACCCTTCACTGCATCGATGTAGATAACTACCCTTCACTGCATCAATGCAGATAACTACCCGTCACTGCGTCGATGTAAGTAAGCTTCACTGCAACGATCTACATAACTACCCTTCACTGCATCAATGCAGATAACTACCCGTCACTGCGTCGATGTAAGTAAGCTTCACTGCAACGATCTACATAACTACCCTTCATTGCATCAATGTAGATAACTAACCTTCACTGCATTGATGTAGGTAACTACCCTTCACTGCATCGATGTAGATAATTACCATTCACTGCATCCACGTAGATAACCGCCCATCACTACCTCGAAGTATATAACCGTCCTTCACTGCTTCAATGTAGATAATTACCCTTCTCAGAGTCGATGTAGATAACTACCCTTCACTGCATCAATGTAGATAACTACCCTTCACAGCTTCGATATAGATAACTACCCTTCACTGAATCCATGTGGATAAAGACACTTCACAGCGTCAATATAGAGGACAACCTTTCACTGTGTCAATGTAGACAACTGCCCTTCACTGCGTCAATGTAGATAACTCTCCTTCACTGCATCAATGTAAATAACTCTCCTTCACTGTGTCGATGAAGATAACTACCCTTCACAGCTTCAATGTAGATAACTACCCTTCACTGTGTCGATGTAGATAACTACCTTTCACTACGTCGATGTAAATAATTACCATTCACTGCATCCATATAGATAACTGCCCTTCACTGCCTCGATGTATATAACCGTCCTTCACTGCGTCAGTGTAGATAATTTGTCTTCATAGCGTCGATGTAGATAACTACCCTTCACTGCATCAATGTAGATAACTACCCTTCACAGCTTCGATGTAGATAACTACCCTTCACTGTGTCGATGTAGATAACTACCTTTCACTGCATCGATGTAGATAACTACCCTTCACAGTGTCATTGCAGATAACTACCCTTCACAGCATCGATGTAGATAACCCCTTCACTGCGTCGATGTAGATGACTACCCATCACTGCAAAGATGTAGATAACTCCCCGTCACTGTGTCAATGTAAATAACTACCCTTCACTGATTCATGTGGATAACTACCCTTCACTGCATCGATGTAGATGAGTACCGGTCACTGTAAAGATGTAGATAACTACCCATCACTGCAAAGATGCAGATAACTAACCGTCACTGCGTCAATACAGATAACTACCCATCACTGCATCGCTGTAGATAACTAAGCTTCACTGCATCGATGTAGATAACTGCCCGTCACTGTATCGATGTAGATAATTAACCTTCACTGCATCATGTGGATAACGACACTTCACTGCGTCATTATAACTACCCTTCACTGTATCAATGTAGATAACTACCTTTCAATGCGTCGATGTAGATAACTACTCTTCACTGCGTCAATGTAGATAACTACCCTTCACTGCATCGATGTAGATAACTACCCATCACTGTATCGATGTAGATAATTAACCTTCACTGCATCATGTGGATAACGACACTTCACTGCGTCAATGTAGATGACTACCCTTCACTGCGTCATTATAACTACCCTTCACTGCATCAGTGTAGATAACTACCTTTCAATGCGTCGATGTAAGTAAGCTTCACTGCAACGATCTACATAACTACCCTTCATTGCATCAATGTAGATACCCTTCAGTGGATCGATGTAGATAACTACCATTCACTGCATCAATGTAGATGACTACCCTTCACTGCATCATTATAGATAACTACCCATCACTGCGTCAATGTAGATAACGACCCTTCCCTGCATCAATGTAGATAACGACCCTTCATTACGTCAATGTAGTTAACTACCCTTCACTGCGTCGATGTGGGTAACTACACTTCACTGCACCCATGTGGATAACTACACTTCACTGCACCCATGTGGATAACTCCCCTTCACTGCACCCATGAGGATAACTCCCCTTCACTGCGTGAATGTAGATAACTGCACTTCACTGCATCGATGTAGAGAACTAATCTTCACTGCATCGATGTAGATAACGACCCTTCACTACTTCCATGTCGATAATGACCCTGCACTGCATCGATGTAGATAACGACCCTTCACTGCATCCATGTCGATAACTACCCTTCACTGCATCGATGTAGATAACTAACCGTCAGTGCAAATATGTAGATAACTAACCATCACTGCATCGATGTAGACAACTACCCGTCAGTGCAAAGATGTAGATAACTAACCATCACTGCATTGATGTAGATAACTACCCGTCAGTGCAAAGATGTAGATAACTAACCATCACTGCATTGATGTAGATAACTACCCGTCACTGCGTCGATGTAGATAACTGCCCTTCACTGCGTCAATGTAGATAACCACCCGTTACTGTGTCGATGTAGATAACTGCCCGTCACTGCATCGATATAGATAACTACCCCTCACTGCATCGATGTACATAACTACCCCTCACTGCATCAACGTAGATAAATACTTCTCACAGCATCCATGTAAATAACTACCCTTCACTGCATTGAAGTAGATAACTACCACTCACTGCATCGATGTTACTATCCTTCACTGCGTCGATGTAGATAACTACCCTTCACTGCGTCAATGTAGATAACTACCCTTCACTGCGTCCATGTAGATAACAACACATCACTACATCGATGTAGATAATTACCATTCACTGCATCCATGTATATAATCGCCCTTCACTGCCTCGATGTATATAACCGTCCTTCACTGCATCAATGCAGATAACTAACCTTCACAGCTTCGATGTAGATAACTACCCTTCACTGCGTCGATGTAGATAACTACCCTTCACTGCATCAATGTAGATAACTACCCTTCACTAATTCAATGAAGATAACTACCCTTCACTGCATCCATGTGGATAACGACCCTTCCCTGCATCAATGTAGATAACTACACTTCACTACGTCAATGTAGATAACTACCCTTCACTGCGTCGATGTGGGTAACTACACTTCACTGCACCCATCTGGATAACTACCCTTCACTGCATGAATGTAGATAACTGCACCTCACTGCATCAATGTAGATAACTAATCTTCACTGCATCGATGTAGATAATGACCCTTCACTGCATCCATGTCGATAACGACCCTTCACTGCATCAATGTAGATAACGACCCATCAGTGCAAAGATGTAGATAGCTACCCGTCAGTGCATCAATGTAGATAACTACCCTTCACTGCGTCAATGCAGATAACTACCTGTTACTGCGTCAATGTTGATAACTAACCTTCACTGCATTGATGTAGGTAACTACCCTTCACTGCATCGATGTAGATAATTACCATTCACAGCATCCAAGTAGATAACTGCCCATCACTACCTCGATGTATATAACCATCCTTCACTGCGTCAATGTAGATAACTACCCTTCACTACGTCAATGTAGATAACTACCCGTTACTGCGTCAATGTAGATAACCACTCATTACTGTGTCAATGTAGATAACTGCCCGTCACTGCATCGATATAGGTAACTGCCCGTCACTGCATCGATGTAGATAACTAACCCTCAATGCATCGATGTACATAACTACCCCTCACTGCATCAAAGTAGATAACTACTCCTCACAGCATCCATGTAAATAACTACCCCTGACTGCATCGAAGTAGATAACTACCCTTCACCTCATCAATCTACATAACAACCATTCACAGCGTCAATGTATATAACAGCCCTTCACCTCATCGATCTACATAACTACCCTTCACAGCGTCAATGCAGATAACTACCCTTCACAGCGTCAATGTAGATAACTACCCTTCACAGCGTCAATGTAGATAACTACCATTCACAGCGTCGATGTAGATAACCACTTCACTGCATCTATGTAGATCACTACCCTTCACTGCATGGATGTAGATAACTACCCTTCACTGCATCAATGTAGCTAACTGCCCTTCACTGCATCAAAGTAGATGACTACCAATTACTGCAAAGATGTAGATAACTACCCTTCACTGCATTAATGTAGATACATACCCTTCACAGCTTCGATGTAGATAACTACCCTTCACAGTGTCATTGTAGATAACTACCCTTCACAGCGTCGATGTAGATAACCCCTTCACTGCATCGATGTAGATGACTACCCATCACTGCAAAGATGTTGATAACTCCCCGTCACTCTGTCAATGTAGATAACTACCCTTCACTGATTCATGTGGATAACTACCCTTCAATGCATCGATGTAGATGACTACCCATCACTGCAAAGATGTTGATAACTCCCCGTCACTCTGTCAATGTAGATAACTACCCTTCACTGATTCATGTGGATAACTACCCTTCAATGCATCGATGTAGATGACTACCCGTCACAGTAAAGATGTAGATAACTACCCGTCACTGTGTCAATGTAGATAACTGCCCTTCACTGATTCATGTCGATAATGACACTTCACTGCATCAATGTAGAAAACGACCCATTACTGCGTCAATGTAGATAACGACTCGTTACTGTGACGATGTAGATAACTGCCCGTCACTGCATCGATATAGGTAACTGCCCGTCACTGCATCGATGTAGATAACTACTCCTCACAGCGTCCATGTAAATAACTACCCCTCACTGCATCGAAGTAGATAACTACCCCTCACTGCATCGATATAACTACCCTTCACTGCGTCAATGTAGATAACTACCCGTCAGTGCAAAGATGTAGATAACTAACCATCACTGCATCGATGTAGATAACTACCCGTCAGTGCAAACCACTAGATAACTACCCATCAGTGCATCAATGTAGATAACTAACCTTCACTGCGTCAATGTAGATAACGACTCGTTACTGTGTCGATGTAGATAACTGCCCGTCACTGCATCGATATAGGTAACTGCCCGTGACTGCATCGATGTAGATAACTACCCCTCACTGCATCAACGTAGATAACTACTCCTCACAGCGTCCATGTAAATAACTACCCCTCACTGCATCGAAGTAGATAACTACCCCTCACTGCATCGATATAACTACCCTTCACTGCGTCAATGTAGATAACAACCCTTCACTGCGTCAAAGTAGATAACTACCCTTCACCTCATCGATCTACATAACTACCATTCACAGCGTCGATGTAGATAACCCATTCACAGCGTCGATGTAGATAACCCCTTCACTGCATCAAGGTTGATAACTACCCTTCACAGCTTCGATGTAGATAACAACCTTTCACTGCGTCGATGACTTCACTGAATGGATGTAGATAACTACCTTTCAATGCGTCGATGTAGATAACTACTCTTCACTGCATCAATGTAGATAACTACCATTCACTGCATCGATGTAGATAACTGCCCGTCACTATATCGATGTAGATAATTAACCTTCACTGCATCATGTGGATAACGACACTTCACTGCGTCAATGTAGATGACTACGCTTCACTGCGTCATTATAACTACCCTTCACAGCTTCGATGTAGATAACTACCCTTCACTGCGTCGATGTAGATAACTACTCTTCACTGCGTCAATGTAGATAACTACCCTTCACTGCATCGATGTAGATAACTACCCTTCACAGTGTCATTGTAGATAACTACCCTTCACAGCGTCGATGTAGTTAACCCCTTCACTGCATCGATGTAGATGACTACCCATCACTGCAAAGATGTTGATAACTCCCCGTCACTGTGTCAATGTAGATACCTACCCTTCACTGATTCATGTGGATAACTACCCTTCAATGCATCGATGTAGATGACTACCCATCACTGTAAAGATGTAGATAACTACCCGTCACTGTGTCAATGTAGATAACTGCCCTTCACTGATTCATGTCGATAATGACACTTCAATGCATCAATGTAGATAACGACCCATTACTGCGTCAATGTAGATAACGACTCGTTACTGTGACGATGTAGATAACTGCCCGTCAATGCATCGATATAGGTAACTGCCCGTCACTGCATCGATGTAGATAACTACCCCTCACTAGATCAACGTAGATAACTACTCCTCACAGCGTCCATGTAAATAACTACCCCTCACTGCATCGAAGTAGATAACTACCCCTCACTGCATCGATATAACTACCCTTCACTGCGTCAATGTAGATAACAACCCTTCACTGCGTCAAAGTAGATAGCTACCCTTCACCTCATCGATCTACATAACTACCATTCACAGCGTCGATGTAGATAACCCATTCACAGCGTCGATGTAGATAACCCCTTCACTGCATCAAGGTTCATAACTACCCTTCACAGCTTCGATGTAGATAACTACCCTTCACTGCGTCGATGTAGATAACTACCCTTCACTGCATCAATGTAGCTAACTGCCCTTCACTGCATCAATTTAGATGACTACCCATCACTGCAAAGATGTAGATATCTCCCCGTCACTGTGTCAATGTAAATAACTACCCTTCACTGATTCATGTGGATAACTACCCTTCACTGCATCGATGTAGATGAGTACCGGTCACTGTAAAGATGTAGATAACTACCCATCAC
Organism: Hemitrygon akajei; assembly: GCF_048418815.1. NCBI lineage: Eukaryota > Metazoa > Chordata > Chondrichthyes > Myliobatiformes > Dasyatidae > Hemitrygon > Hemitrygon akajei. The sequence goes on from NC_133127.1 coordinate 52,453,681, forward strand.
TGCAAAGATGCAGATAACTAACCGTCACTGCGTCAATACAGATAACTACCCATCACTGCATCGCTGTAGATAACTAAGCTTCACTGCATCGATGTAGATAACTGCCCGTCACTGTATCGATGTAGATAATTAACCTTCACTGCATCATGTGGATAACGACACTTCACTGCGTCAATGTAGATGACTACCCTTCACTGCATCATTATAACTACCCTTCACAGCTTCAATGTAGATAACTACCCTTCACTGCGTCGATGTAGATAACTACTCTTCACTGCATTGATGTAGGTAACTACCCTTCACTGCATCGATGTAGATAATTACCATTCACAGCATCCAAGTAGATAACTGCCCATCACTACCTCGATGTATATAACCATCCTTCACTGCGTCAATGTAGATAACTACCCTTCACTGTGTCAATGTAGATAACTACCCGTTACTGTGTCAATGTAGATAACTGCCCGTCACTGCATCGATGTAGATAACTACCCCTCAATGCATCGATGTACATAACTACCCCTCACTGCATCAAAGTAGATAACTACTCCTCACAGCATCCATGTAAATAACTACCCCTCACTGCATCGAAGTAGATAACTACCCTTCACCTCATCAATCTACATAACAACCATTTACAGCGTCAATGTATATAACAGCCCTTCACCTCATCGATCTACATAACTACCCTTCACAGCGTCAATGTAGATAACTACCTTTCACCTCATCGATCTACAGAACTACCATTCACAGCGTCGATGTAGATAACCACTTCATTGCATCTATGTAGATGACTACCCGTCACTGTAAAGATGTAGATAACTACCCGTCACTGTGTCAATGTAGATAACTACCCTTCACTGCATCAATGCAGATAACTACCCGTCACTGCGTCGATGTAAGTAAGCTTCACTGCAACGATCTACATAACTACCCTTCACTACATCAATGTTGATAACTAACCTTCACAGCATTGATGTAGGTAACTACCCTTCACTGCATCGATGTAGATAATTACCATTCACTGCATCCACGTAGATAACCGCCCATCACTACCTCGAAGTATATAACCGTCCTTCACTGCTTCAATGTAGATAATTACCCTTCTCAGAGTCGATGTAGATAACTACCCTTCACTGCATCAATGTAGATAACTACCCTTCACAGCTTCGATATAGATAACTACCCTTCACTGAATCCATGTGGATAAAGACACTTCACAGCGTCAATATAGAGGACAACCTTTCACTGTGTCAGTGTAGACAACTGCCCTTCACTGCGTCAATGTAGATAACTCTCCTTCACTGCATCAATGTAAATAACTCTCCTTCACTGTGTCGATGAAGATAACTACCCTTCACAGCTTCAATGTAGATAACTACCCTTCACTGTGTCGATGTAGATAACTACCTTTCATTACGTCGATGTAAATAATTACCATTCACTGCATCCATATAGATAACTGCCCTTCACTGCCTCGATGTATATAACCGTCCTTCACTGCGTCAGTGTAGATAATTTGTCTTCACAGCGTCGATGTAGATAACTACCCTTCACTGCATCAATGTAGATAACTACCCTTCACAGCTTCGATGTAGATAACTACCCTTCACTGTGTCGATGTAGATAACTACCTTTCACTGCATCGATGTAGATAACTACCCTTCACAGTGTCATTGCAGATAACTACCCTTCACAGCATCGATGTAGATAACCCCTTCACTGCGTCGATGTAGATGACTACCCATCACTGCAAAGATGTAGATAACTCCCCGTCACTGTGTCAATGTAAATAACTACCCTTCACTGATTCATGTGGATAACTACCCTTCACTGCATCGATGTAGATGAGTACCGGTCACTGTAAAGATGTAGATAACTACCCATCACTGCAAAGATGCAGATAACTAACCGTCACTGCGTCAATACAGATAACTACCCATCACTGCATCGCTGTAGATAACTAAGCTTCACTGCATCGATGTAGATAACTGCCCGTCACTGTATCGATGTAGATAATTAACCTTCACTGCATCATGTGGATAACGACACTTCACTGCGTCATTATAACTACCCTTCACTGTATCAATGTAGATAACTACCTTTCAATGCGTCGATGTAGATAACTACTCTTCACTGCGTCAATGTAGATAACTACCCTTCACTGCATCGATGTAGATAACTACCCATCACTGTATCGATGTAGATAATTAACCTTCACTGCATCATGTGGATAACGACACTTCACTGCGTCAATGTAGATGACTACCCTTCACTGCGTCAGTGTAGATAACTACCTTTCAATGCGTCGATGTAAGTAAGCTTCACTGCAACGATCTACATAACTACCCTTCATTGCATCAATGTAGATACCCTTCAGTGGATCGATGTAGATAACTACCATTCACTGCATCAATGTAGATGACTACCCTTCACTGCATCATTATAGATAACTACCCATCACTGCGTCAATGTAGATAACGACCCTTCCCTGCATCAATGTAGATAACGACCCTTCATTACGTCAATGTAGTTAACTACCCTTCACTGCGTCGATGTGGGTAACTACACTTCACTGCACCCATGTGGATAACTACACTTCACTGCACCCATGTGGATAACTCCCCTTCACTGCACCCATGTGGATAACTCCCCTTCACTGCGTGAATGTAGATAACTGCACTTCACTGCATCGATGTAGAGAACTAATCTTCACTGCATCGATGTAGATAACGACCCTTCACTACTTCCATGTCGATAATGACCCTGCACTGCATCGATGTAGATAACGACCCTTCACTGCATCCATGTCGATAACTACCCTTCACTGCATCGATGTAGATAACTAACCGTCAGTGCAAATATGTAGATAACTAACCATCACTGCATCGATGTAGACAACTACCCGTCAGTGCAAAGATGTAGATAACTACCCGTCAGTGCAAAGATGTAGATAACTACCCGTCACTGCGTCGATGTAGATAACTACCCATCAGTGCGTCAATGTAGATAACTACCCGTCAGTGCAAAGATGTAGATAACTACCCGTCAGTGCGTCAATGTAGATAACTACCCTTCACTGCGTCAATGTAGATAACCACCCGTTACTGTGTCGATGTAGATAACTGCCCGTCACTGCATCGATATAGATAACTACCCCTCACTGCATCGATGTACATAACTACCCCTCACTGCATCAACGTAGATAAATACTTCTCACAGCATCCATGTAAATAACTACCCTTCACTGCATTGAAGTAGATAACTACCACTCACTGCATCGATGTTACTATCCTTCACTGCGTCGATGTAGATAACTACCCTTCACTGCGTCAATGTAGATAACTACCCTTCACTGCGTCGATGTAGATAACAACACATCACTACATCGATGTAGATAATTACCATTCACTGCATCCATGTATATAATCGCCCTTCACTGCCTCGATGTATATAACCGTCCTTCACTGCATCAATGCAGATAACTAACCTTCACAGCTTCGATGTAGATAACTACCCTTCACTGCGTCGATGTAGATAACTACCCTTCACTGCATCAATGTAGATAACTACCCTTCACTAATTCAATGAAGATAACTACCCTTCACTGCATCCATGTGGATAACGACCCTTCGCTGCATCAATGTAGATAACTACACTTCACTACGTCAATGTAGATAACTACCCTTCACTGCGTCGATGTGGGTAACTACACTTCACTGCACCCATCTGGATAACTACCCTTCACTGCATGAATGTAGATAACTGCACCTCACTGCATCAATGTAGATAACTAATCTTCACTGCATCGATGTAGATAATGACCCTTCACTGCATCCATGTCGATAACGACCCTTCACTGCATCAATGTAGATAACGACCCATCAGTGCAAAGATGTAGATAGCTACCCGTCAGTGCATCAATGTAGATAACTACCCTTCACTGCGTCAATGCAGATAACTACCTGTTACTGCGTCAATGTTGATAACTAACCTTCACTGCATTGATGTAGGTAACTACCCTTCACTGCATCGATGTAGATAATTACCATTCACAGCATCCAAGTAGATAACTGCCCATCACTACCTCGATGTATATAACCATCCTTCACTGCGTCAATGTAGATAACTACCCTTCACTACGTCAATGTAGATAACTACCCGTTACTGCGTCAATGTAGATAACCACTCATTACTGTGTCAATGTAGATAACTGCCCGTCACTGCATCGATATAGGTAACTGCCCGTCACTGCATCGATGTAGATAACTAACCCTCAATGCATCGATGTACATAACTACCCCTCACTGCATCAAAGTAGATAACTACTCCTCACAGCATCCATGTAAATAACTACCCCTGACTGCATCGAAGTAGATAACTACCCTTCACCTCATCAATCTACATAACAACCATTCACAGGGTCAATGTATATAACAGCCCTTCACCTCATCGATCTACATAACTACCCTTCACAGCGTCAATGCAGATAACTACCCTTCACAGCGTCAATGTAGATAACTACCCTTCACTGCATCGATGTAGATAACTACCCTTCACCTCATCGATCTACAGAACTACCATTCACAGCGTCGATGTAGATAACCACTTCACTGCATCTATGTAGATCACTACCCTTCACTGCATGGATGTAGATAACTACCCTTCACTGCATCAATGTAGCTAACTGCCCTTCACTGCATCAATGTAGCTAACTGCCCTTCACTGCATCAAAGTAGATGACTACCAATTACTGCAAAGATGTAGATAACTACCCTTCACTGCATTAATGTAGATACATACCCTTCACAGCTTCGATGTAGATAACTACCCTTCACAGTGTCATTGTAGATAACTACCCTTCACAGCGTCGATGTAGATAACCCCTTCACTGCATCGATGTAGATGACTACCCATCACTGCAAAGATGTTGATAACTCCCCGTCACTCTGTCAATGTAGATAACTACCCTTCACTGATTCATGTGGATAACTACCCTTCAATGCATCGATGTAGATGACTACCCGTCACAGTAAAGATGTAGATAACTACCCGTCACTGTGTCAATGTAGATAACTGCCCTTCACTGATTCATGTCGATAATGACACTTCACTGCATCAATGTAGAAAACGACCCATTACTGCGTCAATGTAGATAACGACTCGTTACTGTGACGATGTAGATAACTGCCCATCAATGCATCGATATAGGTAACTGCCCGTCACTGCATCGATGTAGATAACTACCCCTCACTGCATCAACGTAGATAACTACTCCTCACAGCGTCCATGTAAATAACTACCCCTCACTGCATCGAAGTAGATAAGTACCCCTCACTGCATCGATATAACTACCCTTCACTGCGTCAATGTAGATAACTACCCGTCAGTGCAAAGATGTAGATAACTAACCATCACTGCATCGATGTAGATAACTACCCGTCAGTGCAAACCACTAGATAACTACCCATCAGTGCATCAATGTAGATAACTAACCTTCACTGCGTCAATGTAGATAACGACTCGTTACTGTGTCGATGTAGATAACTGCCCGTCACTGCATCGATATAGGTAACTGCCCGTGACTGCATCGATGTAGATAACTACCCCTCACTGCATCAACGTAGATAACTACTCCTCACAGCGTCCATGTAAATAACTACCCCTCACTGCATCGAAGTAGATAACTACCCCTCACTGCATCGATATAACTACCCTTCACTGCGTCAATGTAGATAACAACCCTTCACTGCGTCAAAGTAGATAACTACCCTTCACCTCATCGATCTACATAACTACCATTCACAGCGTCGATGTAGATAACCCATTCACAGCGTCGATGTAGATAACCCCTTCACTGCATCAAGGTTGATAACTACCCTTCACAGCTTCGATGTAGATAACAACCCTTCACTGCGTCGATGACTTCACTGAATGGATGTAGATAACTACCTTTCAATGCGTCGATGTAGATAACTACTCTTCACTGCATCAATGTAGATAACTACCATTCACTGCATCGATGTAGATAACTGCCCGTCACTATATCGATGTAGATAATTAACCTTCACTGCATCATGTGGATAACGACACTTCACTGCGTCAATGTAGATGACTACGCTTCACTGCGTCATTATAACTACCCTTCACAGCTTCGATGTAGATAACTACCCTTCACTGCGTCGATGTAGATAACTACTCTTCACTGCGTCAATGTAGATAACTACCCTTCACTGCATCGATGTAGATAACTACCCTTCACAGTGTCATTGTAGATAACTACCCTTCACAGCGTCGATGTAGTTAACCCCTTCACTGCATCGATGTAGATGACTACCCATCACTGCAAAGATGTTGATAACTCCCCGTCACTGTGTCAATGTAGATACCTACCCTTCACTGATTCATGTGGATAACTACCCTTCAATGCATCGATGTAGATGACTACCCATCACTGTAAAGATGTAGATAACTACCCGTCACTGTGTCAATGTAGATAACTGCCCTTCACTGATTCATGTCGATAATGACACTTCAATGCATCAATGTAGATAACGACCCATTACTGCGTCAATGTAGATAACGACTCGTTACTGTGACGATGTAGATAACTGCCCGTCAATGCATCGATATAGGTAAATGCCCGTCACTGCATCGATGTAGATAACTACCCCTCACTAGATCAACGTAGATAACTACTCCTCACAGCGTCCATGTAAATAACTACCCCTCACTGCATCGAAGTAGATAACTACCCCTCACTGCATCGATATAACTACCCTTCACTGCGTCAATGTAGATAACAACCCTTCACTGCGTCAAAGTAGACAGCTACCCTTCACCTCATTGATCTACATAACTACCATTCACAGCGTCGATGTAGATAACCCATTCACAGCGTCGATGTAGATAACCCCTTCACTGCATCAAGGTTCATAACTACCCTTCACAGCTTCGATGTAGATAACTACCCTTCACTGCGTCGATGTAGATAACTACCCTTCACTGCATCAATGTAGCTAACTGCCCTTCACTGCATCAATTTAGATGACTACCCATCACTGCAAAGATGTAGATATCTCCCCGTCACTGTGTCAATGTAAATAACTACCCTTCACTGATTCATGTGGATAACTACCCTTCACTGCATCGATGTAGATGAGTACCGGTCACTGTAAAGATGTAGATAACTACCCATCACTGCAAAGATGCAGATAACTAACCGTCACTGCGTCAATACAGATAACTACCCATCACTGCATCGCTGTAGATAACTAAGCTTCACTGCATCGATGTAGATAACTGCCCGTCACTGTATCGATGTAGATAATTAACCTTCACTGCATCATGTGGATAACGACACTTCACTGCGTCAATGTAGATGACTACCCTTCACTGCATCATTATAACTACCCTTCACAGCTTCAATGTAGATAACTACCCTTCACTGCGTCGATGTAGATAACTACTCTTCACTGCATTGATGTAGGTAACTACCCTTCACTGCATCGATGTAGATAATTACCATTCACAGCATCCAAGTAGATAACTGCCCATCACTACCTCGATGTATATAACCATCCTTCACTGCGTCAATGTAGATAACTACCCTTCACTGTGTCAATGTAGATAACTACCCGTTACTGCGTCAATGTAGATAACCACTCATTACTGTGTCAATGTAGATAACTGCCCGTCACTGCATCGATGTAGATAACTACCCCTCAATGCATCGATGTACATAACTACCCCTCACTGCATCAAAGTAGATAACTACTCCTCACAGCATCCATGTAAATAACTACCCCTCACTGCATCGAAGTAGATAACTACCCTTCACCTCATCAATCTACATAACAACCATTTACAGCGTCAATGTATATAACAGCCCTTCACCTCATCGATCTACATAACTACCCTTCACTGCGTCGATGTAGATAACTACCCTTCACCTCATCGATCTACAGAACTACCATTCACAGCGTCGATGTAGATAACCACTTCATTGCATCGATGTAGATGACTACCCGTCACTGTAAAGATGTAGATAACTACCCGTCACTGTGTCAATGTAGATAACTACCCGTTACTGCGTCAATGTAGATAACCACTCATTACTGTGTCAATGTAGATAACTGCCCGTCACTGCATCGATGTAGATAACTACCCCTCAATGCATCGATGTACATAACTACCCCTCACTGCATCAAAGTAGATAACTACTCCTCACAGCATCCATGTAAATAACTACCCCTCACTGCATCGAAGTAGATAACTACCCTTCACCTCATCAATCTACATAACAACCATTTACAGCGTCAATGTATATAACAGCCCTTCACCTCATCGATCTACATAACTACCCTTCACTGCGTCGATGTAGATAACTACCCTTCACCTCATCGATCTACAGAACTACCATTCACAGCGTCGATGTAGATAACCACTTCATTGCATCGATGTAGATGACTACCCGTCACTGTAAAGATGTAGATAACTACCCGTCACTGTGTCAATGTAGATAACTGCCCTTCACTGATTCATGTGGATAATGACACTTCACTGCATCAATGTAGATAACGACCCTTCACTACTTCCATGTCGATAATGACCCTTCACTGCATCGATGTAGATAACTAACCATCACTGCATCGATGTAGATAACTACCCGTCAGTGCAAAGAACTAGATAACTACCCATCAGTGCATCAATGTAGATAACTACCCTTCACTGCGTCAATGTAGATAACTACCCGTTACTGCGTCAATGTAGATAACCACTCGTTACTGTGTCAATGTAGATAACTGCCCGTCACTGCATCGATATAGGTAACTGCCCGTCACTGCATCGATGTAGATAACTACCCCTCAATGCATCGATGTACATAACTACCCCTCACTGCATCAAAGTAGATAACTACTCCTCACAGCATCCATGTAAATAACTACCCCTCACTGCATCGAAGTAGATAACTACCCTTCACCTCATCAATCTACATAACAACCATTCACAGCGTCAATGTATATAACAGCCCTTCACCTCATCGATCTACATAACTACCCTTCACAGCGTCAATGCAGATAACTACCCTTCACAGCGTCAATGTAGATAACTACCCTTCACAGCTTCGATGTAGATAACTACCCTTCACTGTGTCGATGTAGATAACTACCTTTCACTGCATCGATGTAGATAACTACCCTTCACAGTGTCATTGCAGATAACTACCCTTCACAGCATCGATGTAGATAACCCCTTCACTGCGTCGATGTAGATGACTACCCATCACTGCAAAGATGTAGATAACTCCCCGTCACTGTGTCAATGTAAATAACTACCCTTCACTGATTCATGTGGATAACTACCCTTCACTGCATTGATGTAGATGAGTACCGGTCACTGTAAAGATGTAGATAACTACCCATCACTGCAAAGATGCAGATAACTAACCGTCACTGCGTCAATACAGATAACTACCCATCACTGCATCACTGTAGATAACTAAGCTTCACTGCATCGATGTAGATAACTGCCCGTCACTGTATCGATGTAGATAATTAACCTTCACTGCATCATGTGGATAACGACACTTCACTGCGTCAATGTAGATGACTACCCTTCACTGCGTCATTATAACTACCCTTCACAGCTTCGATGTACATAACTACCCTTCACTGCGTCGATGTAGATAACTACTCTTCACTGCGTCAATGTAGATAACTACCCTTCACTGCATCAATGTAGATAACTACCTTTCAATGCGTCGATGTAGATAACTACTCTTCACTGCGTCAATGTAGATAACTACCCGTCACTGTATCGATGTAGATAATTAACCTTCACTGCATCATGTGGATAACGACACTTCACTGCGTCAATGTAGATGACTACCCTTCACTGCGTCATTATAACTACCCTTCACTGCATCAGTGTAGATAACTACCTTTCAATGTGTCGATGTAAGTAAGCTTCACTGCAACGATCTACATAACTACCCTTCATTGCATCAATGTAGATACCCTTCAGTGGATCGATGTAGATAACTACCATTCACTGCATCAATGTAGATGACTACCCTTCACTGCATCATTATAGATAACTACCCATCACTGCGTCAATGTAGATAACGACCCTTCCCTGCATCAATGTAGATAACGACCCTTCATTACGTCAATGTAGTTAACTACCCTTCACTGCACCCATGTGGATAACTACACTTCACTGCACCCATGTGGATAACTCCCCTTCACTGCACCCATGTGGATAACTCCCCTTCACTGCGTGAATGTAGATAACTGCACTTCACTGCATCGATGTAGAGAACTAATCTTCACTGCATCTATGTAGATAACGACCCTTCACTACTTCCATGTCGATAATGACCCTGCACTGCATCGATGTAGATAACGACCCTTCACTGCATCCATGTCGATAACTACCCTTCACTGCATCGATGTAGATAACTAACCGTCAGTGCAAATATGTAGATAACTAACCATCACTGCATCGATGTAGACAACTACCCGTCAGTGCAAAGATGTAGATAACTACCCGTCAGTGCAAAGATGTAGATTACTACCCGTCACTGCGTCGATGTAGATAACTACCCTTCACTGCGTCAATGTAGATAACCACCCATTACTGTGTCGATGTAGATAACTGCCCGTCACTGCATCGATATAGATAACTACCCCTCACTGCATCGATGTACATAACTACCCCTCACTGCATCAACGTAGATAAATACTTCTCACAGCATCCATGTAAATAACTACCCTTCACTGCATTGAAGTAGATAACTACCACTCACTGCATCGATGTTACTATCCTTCACTGCGTCGATGTAGATAACTACCCTTCACTGCGTCAATGTAGATAACTACCCTTCACTGCGTCGATGTAGATAACAACACATCACTACATCGATGTAGATAATTACCATTCACTGCATCCATGCATATAATCGCCCTTCACTGCCTCGATGTATATAACCGTCCTTCACTGCATCAATGCAGATAACTACCCTTCACAGCTTCGATGTAGATAACTACCCTTCACTGCGTCGATGTAGATAACTACCCTTCACTGCATCAATGTAGATAACTACCCTTCACTAATTCAATGAAGATAACTACCCTTCACTGCATCCATGTGGATAACGACCCTTCCCTGCATCAATGTAGATAACTACACTTCACTACATCAATGTAGATAACTACCCTTCACTGCGTCGATGTGGGTAACTACACTTCACTGCACCCATCTGGATAACTACCCTTCACTGCATGAATGTAGATAACTGCACCTCACTGCATCAATGTAGATAACTAATCTTCACTGCATCGATGTAGATAATGACCCTTCACTGCATCCATGTCGATAACGACCCTTCAAAGCATCAATGTAGATAACGACCCATCAGTGCAAAGATGTAGATAGCTACCCGTCAGTGCATCAATGTAGATAACTACCCTTCACTGCGTCAATGCAGATAACTACCTGTTACTGCATCAATGTTGATAACTAACCTTCACTGCATTGATGTAGGTAACTACCCTTCACTGCATCGATGTAGATAATTACCATTCACAGCATCCAAGTAGATAACTGCCCATCACTACCTCGATGTATATAACCATCCTTCACTGCGTCAATGTAGATAACAACCCTTCACTACGTCAATGTAGATAACTACCCGTTACTGCGTCAATGTAGATAACCACTCATTACTGTGTCAATGTAGATAACTGCCCGTCACTGCATCGATATAGGTAACTGCCCGTCACTGCATCGATGTAGATAACTAACCCTCAATGCATCGATGTACATAACTACCCCTCACTGCATCAAAGTAGATAACTACTACTCACAGCATCCATGTAAATAACTACCCCTCACAGCGTCAATGTAGATAACTACCCTTCACTGCGTCGATGTAGATAACTACCCTTCACCTCATCGATCTACAGAACTACCATTCACAGCGTCGATGTAGATAACCACTTCACTGCATCTATGTAGATCACTACCCTTCACTGCATGGATGTAGATAACTACCCTTCACTGCATCAATGTAGCTAACTGCCCTTCACTGCATCGATGTAGATGACTACCCATCACTGCAAAGATGTTGATAACTCCCCATCACTCTGTCAATGTAGATAACTACCCTTCACTGATTCATGTGGATAACTACCCTTCAATGCATCGATGTAGATGACTACCCGTCACAGTAAAGATGTAGATAACTACCCGTCACTGTGTCAATGTAGATAACTGCCCTTCACTGATTCATGTCGATAATGACACTTCACTGCATCAATGTAGATAACGACCCATTACTGCGTCAATGTAGATAACGACTCGTTACTGTGACGATGTAGATAACTGCCCGTCAATGCATCGATATAGGTAACTGCCCGTCACTGCATCGATGTAGATAACTACCCCTCACTGCATCAACGTAGATAACTACTCCTCACAGCGTCCATGTAAATAACTACCCCTCACTGCATCGAAGTAGATAACTACCCCTCACTGCATCGATATAACTACCCTTCACTGCGTCAATGTAGATAACAACCCTTCACTGCGTCAAAGTAGATAACTACCCTTCACCTCATCGATCTACATAACTACCATTCACAGCGTCGATGTAGATAACCCATTCACAGCGTCGATGTAGATAACCCCTTCACTGCATCAAGGTTGATAACTACCCTTCACTGCGTCGATGACTTCACTGAATGGATGTAGATAACTACCTTTCAATGCGTCGATGTAGATAACTACTCTTCACTGCATCAATGTAGATAACTACCATTCACTGCATCGATGTAGATAACTGCCCGTCACTATATCGATGTAGATAATTAACCTTCACTGCATCATGTGGATAACGACACTTCACTGCGTCAATGTAGATGACTACGCTTCAATGCGTCATTATAACTACCCTTCACAGCTTCGATGTAGATAACTACCCTTCACTGCGTCGATGTAGATAACTACTCTTCACTGCGTCAATGTAGATAACTACCCTTCACTGCATCGATGTAGATAACTACCCTTCACAGTGTCATTGTAGATAACTACCCTTCACAGCGTCGATGTAGTTAACCCCTTCACTGCATCGATGTAGATGACTACCCATCACTGCAAAGATGTTGATAACTCCCCGTCACTGTGTCAATGTAGATACCTACCCTTCACTGATTCATGTGGATAACTACCCTTCAATGCATCGATGTAGATGACTACCCATCACTGTAAAGATGTAGATAACTACCCGTCACTGTGTCAATGTAGATAACTGCCCTTCACTGATTCATGTCGATAATGACACTTCAATGCATCAATGTAGATAACGACCCATTACTGCGTCAATGTAGATAACGACTCGTTACTGTGACGATGTAGATAACTGCCCGTCAATGCATCGATATAGGTAACTGCCCGTCACTGCATCGATGTAGATAACTACCCCTCACTGCATCAACGTAGATAACTACTCCTCACAGCGTCCATGTAAATAACTACCCCTCACTGCATCGAAGTAGATAACTACCCCTCACTGCATCGATATAACTACCCTTCACTGCGTCAATGTAGATAACAACCCTTCACTGCGTCAAAGTAGATAGCTACCCTTCACCTCATCGATCTACATAACTACCATTCACAGCGTCGATGTAGATAACCCATTCACAGCATCGATGTAGATAACCCCTTCACTGCATCAAGGTTCATAACTACCCTTCACAGCTTCGATGTAGATAACTACCCTTCACTGCGTCGATGTAGATAACTACCCTTCACTGCATCAATGTAGCTAACTGCCCTTCACTGCATCAATGTAGATGACTACCCATCACTGCAAAGATGTAGATATCTCCCCGTCACTGTGTCAATGTAAATAACTACCCTTCACTGATTCATGTGGATAACTACCCTTCACTGCATCGATGTAGATGAGTACCGGTCACTGTAAAGATGTAGATAACTACCCATCACTGCAAAGATGCAGATAACTAACCGTCACTGCGTCAATACAGATAACTACCCATCACTGCATCGCTGTAGATAACTAAGCTTCACTGCATCGATGTAGATAACTGCCAGTCACTGTATCGATGTAGATAATTAACCTTCACTGCATCATGTGGATAACGACAGTTCACTGCGAAAATGTAGAAAACTACCCTTCACTGCGTCATTATAACTACCCTTCACTGCATCAATGTAGATAACTACCTTTCAATGCGTCGATGTAGATAACTACTCTTCACTGCGTCAATGTAGATAACTACCCTTCACTGCATCGATGTAGATAACTGCCCGTCACTGTATCGATGTAGATAATTAACCTTCACTGCATCATGTGGATAACGACACTTCACTGCGTCAATGTAGATGACTACCCTTCACTGCATCATTATAACTACCCTTCACAGCTTCAATGTAGATAACTACCCTTCACTGCGTCGATGTAGATAACTACTCTTCACTGCATTGATGTAGGTAACTACCCTTCACTGCATCGATGTAGATAACTACTCTTCACTGCATTGATGTAGGTAACTACCCTTCACTGCATCGATGTAGATAATTACCATTCACAGCATCCAAGTAGATAACTGCCCATCACTACCTCGATGTATATAACCATCCTTCACTGCGTCAATGTAGATAACTACCCTTCACTGTGTCAATGTAGATAACTACCCGTTACTGCGTCAATGTAGATAACCACCCGTTACTGCGTCAATGTAGATAACCACTCATTACTGTGTCAATGTAGATAACTGCCCGTCACTGCATCGATATAGGTAACTGCCCGTCACTGCATCGATGTAGATAACTACCCCTCAATGCATCGATGTACATAACTACCCCTCACTGCATCAAAGTAGATAACTACTCCTCACAGCATCCATGTAAATAACTACCCCTCACTGCATCGAAGTAGATAACTACCCTTCACCTCATCAATCTACATAACAACCATTCACAGCGTCAATGTATATAACAGCCCTTCACCTCATCGATCTACATAACTACCCTTCACAGCGTCAATGCAGATAACTACCCTTCACAGCGTCAATGTAGATAACTACCCTTCACTGCGTCGATGTAGATAACTACCCTTCACCTCATCGATCTACAGAACTACCATTCACAGCGTTGATGTAGATAACCACTTCATTGCATCTATGTAGATGACTACCCGTCACTGTAAAGATGTAGATAACTACCCGTCACTGTGTCAATGTAGATAACTGCCCTTCACTGATTCATGTGGATAATGACACTTCACTGCATCAATGTAGATAACGACCCTTCACTACTTCCATGTCGATAATGACCCTTCACTGCATCGATGTAGATAACTAACCATCACTGCATCGATGTAGATAACTACCCGTCAGTGCAAAGAACTAGATAACTACCCATCAGTGCATCAATGTAGATAACTACCCTTCACTGCGTCAATGTAGATAACTACCCGTTACTGCGTCAATGTAGATAACCACTCGTTACTGTGTCAATGTAGATAACTGCCCGTCACTGCATCGATATAGGTAACTGCCCGTCACTGCATCGATGTAGATAACTACCCCTCAATGCATCGATGTACATAACTACCCCTCACTGCATCAAAGTAGATAACTACTCCTCACAGCATCCATGTAAATAACTACCCCTCACTGCATCGAAGTAGATAACTACCCTTCACCTCATCAATCTACATAACAACCATTCACAGCGTCAATGTATTTAACAGCCCTTCACCTCATCGATCTACATAACTTCCCTTCACAGTGTCAATGCAGATAACTGCATTGATGTAGAAAACTACCCTTCACTGCATCAATGTAGCTAACTGCCCTTCACTGCGGCAACGCAGATGACTACCAATTACTGCAAAGATGTAGATAACTACCCTTCACTGCATTAATGTAGATAACTACCCTTCACAGCTTCGATGTAGATAACTACCCTTCGTTGCGTCGATGTAGATAACTACCCTTCACAGCTTCGATGTAGATAACTAACCTTCGTTGCGTCGATGTAGATAACTACCCTTCACTGCATCCATGTGGATAACGACACTTCACAGCGTCAATATAGAGGACTACCTTTCACTGTGTCAATGTAGACAACTACCCTTCACTGCGACAATGTAGATAACTCTCACTCTCCTTCACTGCATCAATGTAAATAAGTCTCCTTCACTGTGTCGATGAAGATAACTCTCCTTCACTGCATCGATGTAGATAACTACCCTTCACAGTCTCATTGTAGATAACTACCATTCACAGCGTCGATGTAGATAACCCCTTCACTGCGTCGATGTAGATGACTACCCATCACTGCAAAGATGTTGATAACTCCCCGTCACTGTGTCAATGTAGATAACTACCCTTCACTGATTCATGTGGATAACTACCCTTCAATGCATCGATGTAGATGACTACCCGTCACTGTAAAGATGTAGATAACTACCCGTCACTGTGTCAATGTAGATAACTGCCCTTCACTACTTCCATGTCGATAACGACCCTTCACTGCATCAATGTAAATAACGACCCTTCACTGCATCCATGTCGATAACTACCCTTCACTGCATCGATGTAGATAACTACCCGTCAGTGCAAAGATGTAGATAACTAACCGTCACTGCATCGATGTAGATAACTACCCGTCAGTGCAAACCACTAGATAACTACCCATCAGTGCATCAATGTAGATAACTACCCATCACTGCGTCAATGTAGATAACTACCCATTACTGCGTCAATGTAGATAATGACTCGTTACTGTGTCGATGTAGATAACTGCCCGTCACTGCATCGATATAGGTAACTGCCCGTCACTGCATCGATGTAGATAACTACCTCTCACTGCATCAACGTAGATAACTACTCCTCACAGCGTCCATGTAAATCACTACCCCTCACTGCATCGAAGTAGATAACTACCCCTCACTGCATCGATATAACTACCCTTCACTGCGTCAATGTAGATAACAACCCTTCACTGCGTCAAAGTAGATAACTACCCCACCTCATCGATCTACATAACTACCATTCACAGCGTTGATGTAGATTACCCCTTCACTGCATCAAGGTTGATAACTACCCTTCACAGCTTCGATGTAGATAACTACCCTTCACTGCGTCGATGCCTTCACTGCATGGATGTAGATAACTACCCTTCACAGCATCAATGTAGATGACTGCCCATCACTGCAAAGATGTAGATATCTCCCCGTCACTGTGTCAATGTAAATAACTACCCTTCACTGATTCATCTGGATAACTACCCTTCACTGCATCGATGTAGATGAATACCGGTCACTGTAAAGATGTAGATAACTACCCATCACTGCAAAGATGCAGATAACTAACCGTCACTGCGTCAATACAGATAACTACCCATCACTGCATCGCTGTAGATAACTAAGCTTCACTGCATCGATGTAGATAACTGCCCGTCACTGTATCGATGTAGATAATTAACCTTCACTGCATCATGTGGATAACGACAGTTCACTGCGTCAATGTAGATGACTACCCTTCACTGCGTCATTATAACTACCCTTCACTGCATCAATGTAGATAACTACCTTTCAATGCGTCGATGTAGATAACTACTCTTCACTGCGTCAATGTAGATAACTGCCCTTCACTGCATCGATGTAGATAACTGCCCGTCACTGTATCGATGTAGATAATTAACCTTCACTGCATCATGTGGATAACGACACTTCACTGCGTCAATGTAGATGACTACCCTTCACTGCGTCATTATAACTACCCTTCACAGCTTCGATGTAGATAACTACCCTTCACTGCGTCGATGTAGATAACTACTCTTCACTGCGTCAATGTAGATAACTACCCTTCACTGCATCGATGTAGATAACTACCCTTCACAGTGTCATTGTAGATAACTACCCTTCACAGCGTAGATGTAGATAACCCCTTCACTGCATTGATGTAGATAACTGCCCTTCACTGCAAAGATGTTGATAACTCCCCGTCACTGTGTCAATGTAGATAACTACCCTTCACTGATTCATGTGGATAACTACCCTTCACTGCATCGATGTAGATGACTACACGTCACTGTAAAAATGTAGATAACTACCCGTCACTGTGTCAATGTAGATAATTGCCATTCACTGATTCATGTCAATAATGACACTTCACTGCATCAATGTAGATAACGACCCATTACTGCGTCAATGTAGATAACGACTCGTTACTGTGACGATGTAGATAACTGCCCGTCAATGCATCGATATAGGTAACTGCCCGTGACTGCATCGATGTAGATAACTACCCCTCACTGCATCAACGTAGATAACTACTCCTCACAGCGTCCATGTAAATAACTACCCCTCACAGCATCGAAGTAGATAACTACCCCTCACTGCATCGATATAACTACCCTTCACTGCGTCAATGTAGATAACAACCCTTCACTGCGTCAAAGTAGATAGCTACCCTTCACCTCATCGATCTACATAACTACCATTCACAGCGTCGATGTAGATAACCCATTCACAGCGTCGATGTAGATAACCCCTTCACTGCATCAAGGTTGATAACTACCCTTCACAGCTTCGATGTAGATAACTACCCTTCACTGCGTCGATGTAGATAACTACCCTTCACTGCATCAATCTAGCTAACTGCCCTTCACTGCATCAATGTAGATGACTACCCATCACTGCAAAGATGTAGATATCTCCCCGTCACTGTGTCAATGTAAATAACTACCCTTCACTGATTCATGTGGATAACTACCCTTCACTGCATCGATGTAGATGAGTACCGGTCACTGTAAAGATGTAGATAACTACCCATCACTGCAAAGATGCAGATAACTAACCGTCACTGCGTCAATACAGATAACTACCCATCACTGCATCGCTGTAGATAACTAAGCTTCACTGCATCGATGTAGATAACTGCCCGTCACTGTATCGATGTAGATAATTAACCTTCACTGCATCATGTGGATAACGACAGTTCACTGCGTCAATGTAGATAACCACCCTTCACTGCGTCATTATAACTACCCTTCACTGCGTCATTATAACTACCCTTCACTGCATCAATGTAGATAACTACCTTTCACTGCAACGATCTACATAACTACCCTTCATTGCATCAATGTAGATAACTACCCTTCACTGCATCGATGTAGATAATTACCATTCACTGCATCCATGTAGATAACCGCCCATCACTACCTCAATGTATATAACCGTCCTTCACTGCGTCAATGTAGATAATTACCCTTCTCAGCGTTGATGTAGATAACTACCCAACACTGCATCAATGTAGATAACTACCCTTCACAGCTTCGATGTAGATAACTACCCTTCGCTGCGTCGATGTAGATAACTACCCTTCACTGCATCCATGTGGATAACGACACTTCACAGCGTAAATATAGAGGACTACCTTTCACTGTGTCAATGTAGACAACTACCCTTCACTGCGTCAATGTAGATAACTCTCCTATACTGCATCAATGTAAATAACTCTCTTCACTGTGTCGATGAAGATAACTCTCCTTCACAGCGTCAATGTAGATAACTACCTTTCACTGCATCAATGTAGATAACTACCCTTCACAGCTTCGATGTAGATAACTACCCTTTGCTGCGTCGATGTAGATAACTACCCTTCACTGCATCCATGTGGATAACGACACTTCACAGCGTAAATATAGAGGACTACCTTTCACTGTGTCAATGTAGACAACTACCCTTCACTGCGTCAATGTAGATAACTCTCCTATACTGCATCAATGTAAATAACTCTCTTCACTGTGTCGATGAAGATAACTCTCCTTCACAGCGTCAATGTAGATAACTACCTTTCACTGCATCAATAGATAGATAGATAGATAGATACTTTATTCATCCCCATGGGGAAATTCAGCATTTTTTCCAATGTCCCGTACACTTGTTGTAGCAAAAACTCATTACATACAATACAATACTTAACTCAGTAATAATATGATATGCATCTAAATCACTAGCTCAAAAAGCATTAATAATAGCTTTAAAAAGTTCTTAAGTCCTGGCAGTTGAATTGTAAAGCCTAATGGCATTGGGGAGTATTGACCTCTTCATCCTGTCTGAGGAGCATTGCATCGACAGTAACCTGTCGCTGAAACTGCTTCTCTGTCTCTGGATGGTGCTATGTAGAGGATGTTCAGGGTTTTCCATAATTGACCGTAGCCTACTCAGCGCCCTTCGCTCAGCTACCGATGTTAAACTCTCCAGTACTTTGCCCACGACAGAGCCCGCCTTCCTTATCAGCTTATTAAGACGTGAGGCGTCCTTCTTCTTAATGCTTCCTCCCCAACACGCCACCACAAAGAAGAGGGCGCTCTCAACAACTGACCTATAGAACATCTTCAGCATCTCACTGCAGACATTGAATGACGCCAACCTTCTAAGGAAGTACAGTCGACTCTGTGCCTTCCTGCACAAGGCATCTGTGTTGGCAGTCCAGTCTAGCTTCTCGTCCAACTGTACTCCCAGATACTTGTAGGTCTTAACCTGCTCCACACACTCTCCATTAATGATCACTGGCTCCATGTGAGTCCTAGGTCTCCTAAAGTCCACCACCATCTCCTTGGTCTTGGTGACATTGAGACGCAGGTAGTTTGAGTTGCACCATATCACAAAGTCCTGTATCAGTTTCCTATACTCCTCCTCCTGTCCATTCCTGACACACCCCACTATGGCCGTGTCATCAGCGAACTTCTGCACATGGCAGGACTCCGAGTTATATTGGAAGTCAGATGTGTACAGGGTGAACAGGACCGGAGAGAGTACGGTTCCCTGTGGCGCTCCTGTGCTGCTGACCACTGTGTCAGACCTACAGTCTCACAACGTAGTATTTATCAACGTAGATAAATACTTCTCACAGCATCCATGTAAATAACTACCCTTCACAGCTTCGATGTAGATAACTACCCTTTGCTGCATTGATGTAGAAAACTACCCTTCACTGCATCAATGTAGCTAACTGCCCTTCACTGCGGCAACGCAGATGACTACCAATTACTGCATCGATGTAGATAACTAACCGTCAGTGCAAATATGTAGATAACTAACCATCACTGCATCGATGTAGACAACTACCCGTCAGTGCAAAGATGTAGATAACTACCCATCAGTGCAAAGATGTAGATAACTACCCGTCACTGCGTCGATGTAGATAACTACCCGTCAGTGCGTCAATGTAGATAACTACCCGTCAGTGCAAAGATGTAGATAACTACCCGTCAGTGCGTCAATGTAGATAACTACCCTTCACTGCGTCAATGTAGATAACCACCCGTTACTGTGTCGATGTAGATAACTGCCCGTCACTGCATCGATATAGATAACTACCCCTCACTGCATCGATGTACATAACTACCCCTCACTGCATCAACGTAGATAAATACTTCTCACAGCATCCATGTAAATAACTACCCTTCACTGCATTGAAGTAGATAACTACCACTCACTGCATCGATGTTACTATCCTTCACTGCGTCGATGTAGATAACTACCCTTCACTGCGTCAATGTAGATAACTACCCTTCACTGCGTCGATGTAGATAACAACACATCACTACATCGATGTAGATAATTACCATTCACTGCATCCATGTATATAATCGCCCTTCACTGCCTCGATGTATATAACCGTCCTTCACTGCATCAATGCAGATAACTAACCTTCACAGCTTCGATGTAGATAACTACCCTTCACTGCGTCGATGTAGATAACTACCCTTCACTGCATCAATGTAGATAACTACCCTTCACTAATTCAATGAAGATAACTACCCTTCACTGCATCCATGTGGATAACGACCCTTCGCTGCATCAATGTAGATAACTACACTTCACTACGTCAATGTAGATAACTACCCTTCACTGCGTCGATGTGGGTAACTACACTTCACTGCACCCATCTGGATAACTACCCTTCACTGCATGAATGTAGATAACTGCACCTCACTGCATCAATGTAGATAACTAATCTTCACTGCATCGATGTAGATAATGACCCTTCACTGCATCCATGTCGATAACGACCCTTCACTGCATCAATGTAGATAACGACCCATCAGTGCAAAGATGTAGATAGCTACCCGTCAGTGCATCAATGTAGATAACTACCCTTCACTGCGTCAATGCAGATAACTACCTGTTACTGCGTCAATGTTGATAACTAACCTTCACTGCATTGATGTAGGTAACTACCCTTCACTGCATCGATGTAGATAATTACCATTCACAGCATCCAAGTAGATAACTGCCCATCACTACCTCGATGTATATAACCATCCTTCACTGCGTCAATGTAGATAACTACCCTTCACTACGTCAATGTAGATAACTACCCGTTACTGCGTCAATGTAGATAACCACTCATTACTGTGTCAATGTAGATAACTGCCCGTCACTGCATCGATATAGGTAACTGCCCGTCACTGCATCGATGTAGATAACTAACCCTCAATGCATCGATGTACATAACTACCCCTCACTGCATCAAAGTAGATAACTACTCCTCACAGCATCCATGTAAATAACTACCCCTGACTGCATCGAAGTAGATAACTACCCTTCACCTCATCAATCTACATAACAACCATTCACAGGGTCAATGTATATAACAGCCCTTCACCTCATCGATCTACATAACTACCCTTCACAGCGTCAATGCAGATAACTACCCTTCACAGCGTCAATGTAGATAACTACCCTTCACTGCATCGATGTAGATAACTACCCTTCACCTCATCGATCTACAGAACTACCATTCACAGCGTCGATGTAGATAACCACTTCACTGCATCTATGTAGATCACTACCCTTCACTGCATGGATGTAGATAACTACCCTTCACTGCATCAATGTAGCTAACTGCCCTTCACTGCATCAATGTAGCTAACTGCCCTTCACTGCATCAAAGTAGATGACTACCAATTACTGCAAAGATGTAGATAACTACCCTTCACTGCATTAATGTAGATACATACCCTTCACAGCTTCGATGTAGATAACTACCCTTCACAGTGTCATTGTAGATAACTACCCTTCACAGCGTCGATGTAGATAACCCCTTCACTGCATCGATGTAGATGACTACCCATCACTGCAAAGATGTTGATAACTCCCCGTCACTCTGTCAATGTAGATAACTACCCTTCACTGATTCATGTGGATAACTACCCTTCAATGCATCGATGTAGATGACTACCCGTCACAGTAAAGATGTAGATAACTACCCGTCACTGTGTCAATGTAGATAACTGCCCTTCACTGATTCATGTCGATAATGACACTTCACTGCATCAATGTAGAAAACGACCCATTACTGCGTCAATGTAGATAACGACTCGTTACTGTGACGATGTAGATAACTGCCCATCAATGCATCGATATAGGTAACTGCCCGTCACTGCATCGATGTAGATAACTACCCCTCACTGCATCAACGTAGATAACTACTCCTCACAGCGTCCATGTAAATAACTACCCCTCACTGCATCGAAGTAGATAAGTACCCCTCACTGCATCGATATAACTACCCTTCACTGCGTCAATGTAGATAACTACCCGTCAGTGCAAAGATGTAGATAACTAACCATCACTGCATCGATGTAGATAACTACCCGTCAGTGCAAACCACTAGATAACTACCCATCAGTGCATCAATGTAGATAACTAACCTTCACTGCGTCAATGTAGATAACGACTCGTTACTGTGTCGATGTAGATAACTGCCCGTCACTGCATCGATATAGGTAACTGCCCGTGACTGCATCGATGTAGATAACTACCCCTCACTGCATCAACGTAGATAACTACTCCTCACAGCGTCCATGTAAATAACTACCCCTCACTGCATCGAAGTAGATAACTACCCCTCACTGCATCGATATAACTACCCTTCACTGCGTCAATGTAGATAACAACCCTTCACTGCGTCAAAGTAGATAACTACCCTTCACCTCATCGATCTACATAACTACCATTCACAGCGTCGATGTAGATAACCCATTCACAGCGTCGATGTAGATAACCCCTTCACTGCATCAAGGTTGATAACTACCCTTCACAGCTTCGATGTAGATAACAACCCTTCACTGCGTCGATGACTTCACTGAATGGATGTAGATAACTACCTTTCAATGCGTCGATGTAGATAACTACTCTTCACTGCATCAATGTAGATAACTACCCTTCACTGTATCGATGTAGATAACTGCCCGTCACTATATCGATGTAGATAATTAACCTTCACTGCATCATGTGGATAACGACACTTCACTGCGTCAATGTAGATGACTACGCTTCACTGCGTCATTATAACTACCCTTCACAGCTTCGATGTAGATAACTACCCTTCACTGCGTCGATGTAGATAACTACTCTTCACTGCGTCAATGTAGATAACTACCCTTCACTGCATCGATGTAGATAACTACCCTTCACAGTGTCATTGTAGATAACTACCCTTCACAGCGTCGATGTAGTTAACCCCTTCACTGCATCGATGTAGATGACTACCCATCACTGCAAAGATGTTGATAACTCCCCGTCACTGTGTCAATGTAGATACCTACCCTTCACTGATTCATGTGGATAACTACCCTTCAATGCATCGATGTAGATGACTACCCATCACTGTAAAGATGTAGATAACTACCCGTCACTGTGTCAATGTAGATAACTGCCCTTCACTGATTCATGTCGATAATGACACTTCAATGCATCAATGTAGATAACGACCCATTACTGCGTCAATGTAGATAACGACTCGTTACTGTGACGATGTAGATAACTGCCCGTCAATGCATCGATATAGGTAAATGCCCGTCACTGCATCGATGTAGATAACTACCCCTCACTAGATCAACGTAGATAACTACTCCTCACAGCGTCCATGTAAATAACTACCCCTCACTGCATCGAAGTAGATAACTACCCCTCACTGCATCGATATAACTACCCTTCACTGCGTCAATGTAGATAACAACCCTTCACTGCGTCAAAGTAGATAGCTACCCTTCACCTCATTGATCTACATAACTACCATTCACAGCGTCGATGTAGATAACCCATTCACAGCGTCGATGTAGATAACCCCTTCACTGCATCAAGGTTCATAACTACCCTTCACAGCTTCGATGTAGATAACTACCCTTCACTGCGTCGATGTAGATAACTACCCTTCACTGCATCAATGTAGCTAACTGCCCTTCACTGCATCAATTTAGATGACTACCCATCACTGCAAAGATGTAGATATCTCCCCGTCACTGTGTCAATGTAAATAACTACCCTTCACTGATTCATGTGGATAACTACCCTTCACTGCATCGATGTAGATGAGTACCGGTCACTGTAAAGATGTAGATAACTACCCATCACTGCAAAGATGCAGATAACTAACCGTCACTGCGTCAATACAGATAACTACCCATCACTGCATCGCTGTAGATAACTAAGCTTCACTGCATCGATGTAGATAACTGCCCGTCACTGTATCGATGTAGATAATTAACCTTCACTGCATCATGTGGATAACGACACTTCACTGCGTCAATGTAGATGACTACCCTTCACTGCATCATTATAACTACCCTTCACAGCTTCAATGTAGATAACTACCCTTCACTGCGTCGATGTAGATAACTACTCTTCACTGCATTGATGTAGGTAACTACCCTTCACTGCATCGATGTAGATAATTACCATTCACAGCATCCAAGTAGATAACTGCCCATCACTACCTCGATGTATATAACCATCCTTCACTGCGTCAATGTAGATAACTACCCTTCACTGTGTCAATGTAGATAACTACCCGTTACTGCGTCAATGTAGATAACCACTCATTACTGTGTCAATGTAGATAACTGCCCGTCACTGCATCGATGTAGATAACTACCCCTCAATGCATCGATGTACATAACTACCCCTCACTGCATCAAAGTAGATAACTACTCCTCACAGCATCCATGTAAATAACTACCCCTCACTGCATCGAAGTAGATAACTACCCTTCACCTCATCAATCTACATAACAACCATTTACAGCGTCAATGTATATAACAGCCCTTCACCTCATCGATCTACATAACTACCCTTCACTGCGTCGATGTAGATAACTACCCTTCACCTCATCGATCTACAGAACTACCATTCACAGCGTCGATGTAGATAACCACTTCATTGCATCTATGTAGATGACTACCCGTCACTGTAAAGATGTAGATAACTACCCGTCACTGTGTCAATGTAGATAACTGCCCTTCACTGATTCATGTGGATAATGCCACTTCACTGCATCAATGTAGATAACGACCCTTCACTACTTCCATGTCGATAATGACCCTTCACTGCATCGATGTAGATAACTAACCATCACTGCATCGATGTAGATAACTACCCGTCAGTGCAAAGAACTAGATAACTACCCATCAGTGCATCAATGTAGATAACTACCCTTCACTGCGTCAATGTAGATAACTACCCGTTACTGCGTCAATGTAGATAACCACTCGTTACTGTGTCAATGTAGATAACTGCCCGTCACTGCATCGATATAGGTAACTGCCCGTCACTGCATCGATGTAGATAACTACCCCTCAATGCATCGATGTACATAACTACCCCTCACTGCATCAAAGTAGATAACTACTCCTCACAGCATCCATGTAAATAACTACCCCTCACTGCATCGAAGTAGATAACTACCCTTCACCTCATCAATCTACATAACAACCATTCACAGCGTCAATGTATATAACAGCCCTTCACCTCATCGATCTACATAACTACCCTTCACAGCGTCAATGCAGATAACTACCCTTCACAGCGTCAATGTAGATAACTACCCTTCACAGCTTCGATGTAGATAACTACCCTTCACTGTGTCGATGTAGATAACTACCTTTCACTGCATCGATGTAGATAACTACCCTTCACAGTGTCATTGCAGATAACTACCCTTCACAGCATCGATGTAGATAACCCCTTCACTGCGTCGATGTAGATGACTACCCATCACTGCAAAGATGTAGATAACTCCCCGTCACTGTGTCAATGTAAATAACTACCCTTCACTGATTCATGTGGATAACTACCCTTCACTGCATTGATGTAGATGAGTACCGGTCACTGTAAAGATGTAGATAACTACCCATCACTGCAAAGATGCAGATAACTAACCGTCACTGCGTCAATACAGATAACTACCCATCACTGCATCACTGTAGATAACTAAGCTTCACTGCATCGATGTAGATAACTGCCCGTCACTGTATCGATGTAGATAATTAACCTTCACTGCATCATGTGGATAACGACACTTCACTGCGTCAATGTAGATGACTACCCTTCACTGCGTCATTATAACTACCCTTCACAGCTTCGATGTACATAACTACCCTTCACTGCGTCGATGTAGATAACTACTCTTCACTGCGTCAATGTAGATAACTACCCTTCACTGCATCAATGTAGATAACTACCTTTCAATGCGTCGATGTAGATAACTACTCTTCACTGCGTCAATGTAGATAACTACCCGTCACTGTATCGATGTAGATAATTAACCTTCACTGCATCATGTGGATAACGACACTTCACTGCGTCAATGTAGATGACTACCCTTCACTGCGTCATTATAACTACCCTTCACTGCATCAGTGTAGATAACTACCTTTCAATGCGTCGATGTAAGTAAGCTTCACTGCAACGATCTACATAACTACCCTTCATTGCATCAATGTAGATACCCTTCAGTGGATCGATGTAGATAACTACCATTCACTGCATCAATGTAGATGACTACCCTTCACTGCATCATTATAGATAACTACCCATCACTGCGTCAATGTAGATAACGACCCTTCCCTGCATCAATGTAGATAACGACCCTTCATTACGTCAATGTAGTTAACTACCCTTCACTGCACCCATGTGGATAACTACACTTCACTGCACCCATGTGGATAACTCCCCTTCACTGCACCCATGTGGATAACTCCCCTTCACTGCGTGAATGTAGATAACTGCACTTCACTGCATCGATGTAGAGAACTAATCTTCACTGCATCTATGTAGATAACGACCCTTCACTACTTCCATGTCGATAATGACCCTGCACTGCATCGATGTAGATAACGACCCTTCACTGCATCCATGTCGATAACTACCCTTCACTGCATCGATGTAGATAACTAACCGTCAGTGCAAATATGTAGATAACTAACCATCACTGCATCGATGTAGACAACTACCCGTCAGTGCAAAGATGTAGATAACTACCCGTCAGTGCAAAGATGTAGATTACTACCCGTCACTGCGTCGATGTAGATAACTACCCTTCACTGCGTCAATGTAGATAACCACCCATTACTGTGTCGATGTAGATAACTGCCCGTCACTGCATCGATATAGATAACTACCCCTCACTGCATCGATGTACATAACTACCCCTCACTGCATCAACGTAGATAAATACTTCTCACAGCATCCATGTAAATAACTACCCTTCACTGCATTGAAGTAGATAACTACCACTCACTGCATCGATGTTACTATCCTTCACTGCGTCGATGTAGATAACTACCCTTCACTGCGTCAATGTAGATAACTACCCTTCACTGCGTCGATGTAGATAACAACACATCACTACATCGATGTAGATAATTACCATTCACTGCATCCATGTATATAATCGCCCTTCACTGCCTCGATGTATATAACCGTCCTTCACTGCATCAATGCAGATAACTACCCTTCACAGCTTCGATGTAGATAACTACCCTTCACTGCGTCGATGTAGATAACTACCCTTCACTGCATCAATGTAGATAACTACCCTTCACTAATTCAATGAAGATAACTACCCTTCACTGCATCCATGTGGATAACGACCCTTCCCTGCATCAATGTAGATAACTACACTTCACTACATCAATGTAGATAACTACCCTTCACTGCGTCGATGTGGGTAACTACACTTCACTGCACCCATCTGGATAACTACCCTTCACTGCATGAATGTAGATAACTGCACCTCACTGCATCAATGTAGATAACTAATCTTCACTGCATCGATGTAGATAATGACCCTTCACTGCATCCATGTCGATAACGACCCTTCAAAGCATCAATGTAGATAACGACCCATCAGTGCAAAGATGTAGATAGCTACCCGTCAGTGCATCAATGTAGATAACTACCCTTCACTGCGTCAATGCAGATAACTACCTGTTACTGCATCAATGTTGATAACTAACCTTCACTGCATTGATGTAGGTAACTACCCTTCACTGCATCGATGTAGATAATTACCATTCACAGCATCCAAGTAGATAACTGCCCATCACTACCTCGATGTATATAACCATCCTTCACTGCGTCAATGTAGATAACAACCCTTCACTACGTCAATGTAGATAACTACCCGTTACTGCGTCAATGTAGATAACCACTCATTACTGTGTCAATGTAGATAACTGCCCGTCACTGCATCGATATAGGTAACTGCCCGTCACTGCATCGATGTAGATAACTAACCCTCAATGCATCGATGTACATAACTACCCCTCACTGCATCAAAGTAGATAACTACTACTCACAGCATCCATGTAAATAACTACCCCTCACAGCGTCAATGTAGATAACTACCCTTCACTGCGTCGATGTAGATAACTACCCTTCACCTCATCGATCTACAGAACTACCATTCACAGCGTCGATGTAGATAACCACTTCACTGCATCTATGTAGATCACTACCCTTCACTGCATGGATGTAGATAACTACCCTTCACTGCATCAATGTAGCTAACTGCCCTTCACTGCATCGATGTAGATGACTACCCATCACTGCAAAGATGTTGATAACTCCCCATCACTCTGTCAATGTAGATAACTACCCTTCACTGATTCATGTGGATAACTACCCTTCAATGCATCGATGTAGATGACTACCCGTCACAGTAAAGATGTAGATAACTACCCGTCACTGTGTCAATGTAGATAACTGCCCTTCACTGATTCATGTCGATAATGACACTTCACTGCATCAATGTAGATAACGACCCATTACTGCGTCAATGTAGATAACGACTCGTTACTGTGACGATGTAGATAACTGCCCGTCAATGCATCGATATAGGTAACTGCCCGTCACTGCATCGATGTAGATAACTACCCCTCACTGCATCGAAGTAGATAACTACCCCTCACTGCATCGATATAACTACCCTTCACTGCGTCAATGTAGATAACAACCCTTCACTGCGTCAAAGTAGATAACTACCCTTCACCTCATCGATCTACATAACTACCATTCACAGCGTCGATGTAGATAACCCATTCACAGCGTCGATGTAGATAACCCCTTCACTGCATCAAGGTTGATAACTACCCTTCACTGCGTCGATGACTTCACTGAATGGATGTAGATAACTACCTTTCAATGCGTCGATGTAGATAACTACTCTTCACTGCATCAATGTAGATAACTACCATTCACTGCATCGATGTAGATAACTGCCCGTCACTATATCGATGTAGATAATTAACCTTCACTGCATCATGTGGATAACGACACTTCACTGCGTCAATGTAGATGACTACGCTTCAATGCGTCATTATAACTACCCTTCACAGCTTCGATGTAGATAACTACCCTTCACTGCGTCGATGTAGATAACTACTCTTCACTGCGTCAATGTAGATAACTACCCTTCACTGCATCGATGTAGATAACTACCCTTCACAGTGTCATTGTAGATAACTACCCTTCACAGCGTCGATGTAGTTAACCCCTTCACTGCATCGATGTAGATGACTACCCATCACTGCAAAGATGTTGATAACTCCCCGTCACTGTGTCAATGTAGATACCTACCCTTCACTGATTCATGTGGATAACTACCCTTCAATGCATCGATGTAGATGACTACCCATCACTGTAAAGATGTAGATAACTACCCGTCACTGTGTCAATGTAGATAACTGCCCTTCACTGATTCATGTCGATAATGACACTTCAATGCATCAATGTAGATAACGACCCATTACTGCGTCAATGTAGATAACGACTCGTTACTGTGACGATGTAGATAACTGCCCGTCAATGCATCGATATAGGTAACTGCCCGTCACTGCATCGATGTAGATAACTACCCCTCACTGCATCAACGTAGATAACTACTCCTCACAGCGTCCATGTAAATAACTACCCCTCACTGCATCGAAGTAGATAACTACCCCTCACTGCATCGATATAACTACCCTTCACTGCGTCAATGTAGATAACAACCCTTCACTGCGTCAAAGTAGATAGCTACCCTTCACCTCATCGATCTACATAACTACCATTCACAGCGTCGATGTAGATAACCCATTCACAGCATCGATGTAGATAACCCCTTCACTGCATCAAGGTTCATAACTACCCTTCACAGCTTCGATGTAGATAACTACCCTTCACTGCGTCGATGTAGATAACTACCCTTCACTGCATCAATGTAGCTAACTGCCCTTCACTGCATCAATGTAGATGACTACCCATCACTGCAAAGATGTAGATATCTCCCCGTCACTGTGTCAATGTAAATAACTACCCTTCACTGATTCATGTGGATAACTACCCTTCACTGCATCGATGTAGATGAGTACCGGTCACTGTAAAGATGTAGATAACTACCCATCACTGCAAAGATGCAGATAACTAACCGTCACTGCGTCAATACAGATAACTACCCATCACTGCATCGCTGTAGATAACTAAGCTTCACTGCATCGATGTAGATAACTGCCAGTCACTGTATCGATGTAGATAATTAACCTTCACTGCATCATGTGGATAACGACAGTTCACTGCGAAAATGTAGAAAACTACCCTTCACTGCGTCATTATAACTACCCTTCACTGCATCAATGTAGATAACTACCTTTCAATGCGTCGATGTAGATAACTACTCTTCACTGCGTCAATGTAGATAACTACCCTTCACTGCATCGATGTAGATAACTGCCCGTCACTGTATCGATGTAGATAATTAACCTTCACTGCATCATGTGGATAACGACACTTCACTGCGTCAATGTAGATGACTACCCTTCACTGCATCATTATAACTACCCTTCACAGCTTCAATGTAGATAACTACCCTTCACTGCGTCGATGTAGATAACTACTCTTCACTGCATTGATGTAGGTAACTACCCTTCACTGCATCGATGTAGATAATTACCATTCACAGCATCCAAGTAGATAACTGCCCATCACTACCTCGATGTATATAACCATCCTTCACTGCGTCAATGTAGATAACTACCCTTCACTGTGTCAATGTAGATAACTACCCGTTACTGCGTCAATGTAGATAACCACCCGTTACTGCGTCAATGTAGATAACCACTCATTACTGTGTCAATGTAGATAACTGCCCGTCACTGCATCGATATAGGTAACTGCCCGTCACTGCATCGATGTAGATAACTACCCCTCAATGCATCGATGTACATAACTACCCCTCACTGCATCAAAGTAGATAACTACTCCTCACAGCATCCATGTAAATAACTACCCCTCACTGCATCGAAGTAGATAACTACCCTTCACCTCATCAATCTACATAACAACCATTCACAGCGTCAATGTATATAACAGCCCTTCACCTCATCGATCTACATAACTACCCTTCACAGCGTCAATGCAGATAACTACCCTTCACAGCGTCAATGTAGATAACTACCCTTCACTGCGTCGATGTAGATAACTACCCTTCACCTCATCGATCTACAGAACTACCATTCACAGCGTTGATGTAGATAACCACTTCATTGCATCTATGTAGATGACTACCCGTCACTGTAAAGATGTAGATAACTACCCGTCACTGTGTCAATGTAGATAACTGCCCTTCACTGATTCATGTGGATAATGACACTTCACTGCATCAATGTAGATAACGACCCTTCACTACTTCCATGTCGATAATGACCCTTCACTGCATCGATGTAGATAACTAACCATCACTGCATCGATGTAGATAACTACCCGTCAGTGCAAAGAACTAGATAACTACCCATCAGTGCATCAATGTAGATAACTACCCTTCACTGCGTCAATGTAGATAACTACCCGTTACTGCGTCAATGTAGATAACCACTCGTTACTGTGTCAATGTAGATAACTGCCCGTCACTGCATCGATATAGGTAACTGCCCGTCACTGCATCGATGTAGATAACTACCCCTCAATGCATCGATGTACATAACTACCCCTCACTGCATCAAAGTAGATAACTACTCCTCACAGCATCCATGTAAATAACTACCCCTCACTGCATCGAAGTAGATAACTACCCTTCACCTCATCAATCTACATAACAACCATTCACAGCGTCAATGTATTTAACAGCCCTTCACCTCATCGATCTACATAACTTCCCTTCACAGTGTCAATGCAGATAACTGCATTGATGTAGAAAACTACCCTTCACTGCATCAATGTAGCTAACTGCCCTTCACTGCGGCAACGCAGATGACTACCAATTACTGCAAAGATGTAGATAACTACCCTTCACTGCATTAATGTAGATAACTACCCTTCACAGCTTCGATGTAGATAACTACCCTTCGTTGCGTCGATGTAGATAACTACCCTTCACAGCTTCGATGTAGATAACTACCCTTCACTGCATCCATGTGGATAACGACACTTCACAGCGTCAATATAGAGGACTACCTTTCACTGTGTCAATGTAGACAACTACCCTTCACTGCGACAATGTAGATAACTCTCACTCTCCTTCACTGCATCAATGTAAATAAGTCTCCTTCACTGTGTCGATGAAGATAACTCTCCTTCACTGCATCGATGTAGATAACTACCCTTCACAGTCTCATTGTAGATAACTACCATTCACAGCGTCGATGTAGATAACCCCTTCACTGCGTCGATGTAGATGACTACCCATCACTGCAAAGATGTTGATAACTCCCCGTCACTGTGTCAATGTAGATAACTACCCTTCACTGATTCATGTGGATAACTACCCTTCAATGCATCGATGTAGATGACTACCCGTCACAGTAAGAATGTAGATAACTACCCGTCACTGTGTCAATGTAGATAACTGCCCTTCACTACTTCCATGTCGATAACGACCCTTCACTGCATCAATGTAAATAACGACCCTTCACTGCATCCATGTCGATAACTACCCTTCACTGCATCGATGTAGATAACTACCCGTCAGTGCAAAGATGTAGATAACTAACCGTCACTGCATCGATGTAGATAACTACCCGTCAGTGCAAACCACTAGATAACTACCCATCAGTGCATCAATGTAGATAACTACCCATCACTGCGTCAATGTAGATAACTACCCATTACTGCGTCAATGTAGATAATGACTCGTTACTGTGTCGATGTAGATAACTGCCCGTCACTGCATCGATATAGGTAACTGCCCGTCACTGCATCGATGTAGATAACTACCTCTCACTGCATCAACGTAGATAACTACTCCTCACAGCGTCCATGTAAATCACTACCCCTCACTGCATCGAAGTAGATAACTACCCCTCACTGCATCGATATAACTACCCTTCACTGCGTCAATGTAGATAACAACCCTTCACTGCGTCAAAGTAGATAACTACCCCACCTCATCGATCTACATAACTACCATTCACAGCGTTGATGTAGATTACCCCTTCACTGCATCAAGGTTGATAACTACCCTTCACAGCTTCGATGTAGATAACTACCCTTCACTGCGTCGATGCCTTCACTGCATGGATGTAGATAACTACCCTTCACAGCATCAATGTAGATGACTGCCCATCACTGCAAAGATGTAGATATCTCCCCGTCACTGTGTCAATGTAAATAACTACCCTTCACTGATTCATCTGGATAACTACCCTTCACTGCATCGATGTAGATGAATACCGGTCACTGTAAAGATGTAGATAACTACCCATCACTGCAAAGATGCAGATAACTAACCGTCACTGCGTCAATACAGATAACTACCCATCACTGCATCGCTGTAGATAACTAAGCTTCACTGCATCGATGTAGATAACTGCCCGTCACTGTATCGATGTAGATAATTAACCTTCACTGCATCATGTGGATAACGACAGTTCACTGCGTCAATGTAGATGACTACCCTTCACTGCGTCATTATAACTACCCTTCACTGCATCAATGTAGATAACTACCTTTCAATGCGTCGATGTAGATAACTACTCTTCACTGCGTCAATGTAGATAACTGCCCTTCACTGCATCGATGTAGATAACTGCCCGTCACTGTATCGATGTAGATAATTAACCTTCACTGCATCATGTGGATAACGACACTTCACTGCGTCAATGTAGATGACTACCCTTCACTGCGTCATTATAACTACCCTTCACAGCTTCGATGTAGATAACTACCCTTCATTGCGTCGATGTAGATAACTACTCTTCACTGCGTCAATGTAGATAACTACCCTTCACTGCATCGATGTAGATAACTACCCTTCACAGTGTCATTGTAGATAACTACCCTTCACAGCGTAGATGTAGATAACCCCTTCACTGCATTGATGTAGATAACTGCCCTTCACTGCAAAGATGTTGATAACTCCCCGTCACTGTGTCAATGTAGATAACTACCCTTCACTGATTCATATGGATAACTACCCTTCACTGCATCGATGTAGATGACTACACGTCACTGTAAAAATGTAGATAACTACCCGTCACTGTGTCAATGTAGATAATTGCCATTCACTGATTCATGTCAATAATGACACTTCACTGCATCAATGTAGATAACGACCCATTACTGCGTCAATGTAGATAACGACTCGTTACTGTGACGATGTAGATAACTGCCCGTCAATGCATCGATATAGGTAACTGCCCGTGACTGCATCGATGTAGATAACTACCCCTCACTGCATCAACGTAGATAACTACTCCTCACAGCGTCCATGTAAATAACTACCCCTCACAGCATCGAAGTAGATAACTACCCCTCACTGCATCGATATAACTACCCTTCACTGCGTCAATGTAGATAACAACCCTTCACTGCGTCAAAGTAGATAGCTACCCTTCACCTCATCGATCTACATAACTACCATTCACAGCGTCGATGTAGATAACCCATTCACAGCGTCGATGTAGATAACCCCTTCACTGCATCAAGGTTGATAACTACCCTTCACAGCTTCGATGTAGATAACTACCCTTCACTGCGTCGATGTAGATAACTACCCTTCACTGCATCAATCTAGCTAACTGCCCTTCACTGCATCAATGTAGATGACTACCCATCACTGCAAAGATGTAGATATCTCCCCGTCACTGTGTCAATGTAAATAACTACCCTTCACTGATTCATGTGGATAACTACCCTTCACTGCATCGATGTAGATGAGTACCGGTCACTGTAAAGATGTAGATAACTACCCATCACTGCAAAGATGCAGATAACTAACCGTCACTGCGTCAATACAGATAACTACCCATCACTGCATCGCTGTAGATAACTAAGCTTCACTGCATCGATGTAGATAACTGCCCGTCACTGTATCGATGTAGATAATTAACCTTCACTGCATCATGTGGATAACGACAGTTCACTGCGTCAATGTAGATAACCACCCTTCACTGCGTCATTATAACTACCCTTCACTGCGTCATTATAACTACCCTTCACTGCATCAATGTAGATAACTACCTTTCACTGCAACGATCTACATAACTACCCTTCATTGCATCAATGTAGATAACTAACCTTCACTGCATTGATGTAGGTAACTACCCTTCACTGCATCCATGTAGATAATTACCATTCACTGCATCCATGTAGATAACCGCCCATCACTACCTCAATGTATATAACCGTCCTTCACTGCGTCAATGTAGATAATTACCCTTCTCAGCGTTGATGTAGATAACTACCCAACACTGCATCAATGTAGATAACTACCCTTCACTGCGTCGATGTGGGTAACTACACTTCACTGCACCCATCTGGATAACTACCCTTCACTGCATGAATGTAGATAACTGCACCTCACTGCATCAATGTAGATAACTAATCTTCACTGCATCGATGTAGATAATGACCCTTCACTGCATCCATGTCGATAACGACCCTTCAAAGCATCAATGTAGATAACGACCCATCAGTGCAAAGATGTAGATAGCTACCCGTCAGTGCATCAATGTAGATAACTACCCTTCACTGCGTCAATGCAGATAACTACCTGTTACTGCATCAATGTTGATAACTAACCTTCACTGCATTGATGTAGGTAACTACCCTTCACTGCATCGATGTAGATAATTACCATTCACAGCATCCAAGTAGATAACTGCCCATCACTACCTCGATGTATATAACC
This sequence comes from Hemitrygon akajei, assembly GCF_048418815.1. Classification (NCBI taxonomy): domain Eukaryota; kingdom Metazoa; phylum Chordata; class Chondrichthyes; order Myliobatiformes; family Dasyatidae; genus Hemitrygon; species Hemitrygon akajei. Next base: position 52,491,177 of record NC_133127.1, read on the forward strand.
ATCCTTCACTGCGTCAATGTAGATAACAACCCTTCACTACGTCAATGTAGATAACTACCCGTTACTGCGTCAATGTAGATAACCACTCATTACTGTGTCAATGTAGATAACTGCCCGTCACTGCATCGATATAGGTAACTGCCCGTCACTGCATCGATGTAGATAACTAACCCTCAATGCATCGATGTACATAACTACCCCTCACTGCATCAAAGTAGATAACTACTACTCACAGCATCCATGTAAATAACTACCCCTCACAGCGTCAATGTAGATAACTACCCTTCACTGCGTCGATGTAGATAACTACCCTTCACCTCATCGATCTACAGAACTACCATTCACAGCGTCGATGTAGATAACCACTTCACTGCATCTATGTAGATCACTACCCTTCACTGCATGGATGTAGATAACTACCCTTCACTGCATCAATGTAGCTAACTGCCCTTCACTGCATCGATGTAGATGACTACCCATCACTGCAAAGATGTTGATAACTCCCCATCACTCTGTCAATGTAGATAACTACCCTTCACTGATTCATGTGGATAACTACCCTTCAATGCATCGATGTAGATGACTACCCGTCACAGTAAAGATGTAGATAACTACCCGTCACTGTGTCAATGTAGATAACTGCCCTTCACTGATTCATGTCGATAATGACACTTCACTGCATCAATGTAGATAACGACCCATTACTGCGTCAATGTAGATAACGACTCGTTACTGTGACGATGTAGATAACTGCCCGTCAATGCATCGATATAGGTAACTGCCCGTCACTGCATCGATGTAGATAACTACCCCTCACTGCATCGAAGTAGATAACTACCCCTCACTGCATCGATATAACTACCCTTCACTGCGTCAATGTAGATAACAACCCTTCACTGCGTCAAAGTAGATAACTACCCTTCACCTCATCGATCTACATAACTACCATTCACAGCGTCGATGTAGATAACCCATTCACAGCGTCGATGTAGATAACCCCTTCACTGCATCAAGGTTGATAACTACCCTTCACTGCGTCGATGACTTCACTGAATGGATGTAGATAACTACCTTTCAATGCGTCGATGTAGATAACTACTCTTCACTGCATCAATGTAGATAACTACCATTCACTGCATCGATGTAGATAACTGCCCGTCACTATATCGATGTAGATAATTAACCTTCACTGCATCATGTGGATAACGACACTTCACTGCGTCAATGTAGATGACTACGCTTCAATGCGTCATTATAACTACCCTTCACAGCTTCGATGTAGATAACTACCCTTCACTGCGTCGATGTAGATAACTACTCTTCACTGCGTCAATGTAGATAACTACCCTTCACTGCATCGATGTAGATAACTACCCTTCACAGTGTCATTGTAGATAACTACCCTTCACAGCGTCGATGTAGTTAACCCCTTCACTGCATCGATGTAGATGACTACCCATCACTGCAAAGATGTTGATAACTCCCCGTCACTGTGTCAATGTAGATACCTACCCTTCACTGATTCATGTGGATAACTACCCTTCAATGCATCGATGTAGATGACTACCCATCACTGTAAAGATGTAGATAACTACCCGTCACTGTGTCAATGTAGATAACTGCCCTTCACTGATTCATGTCGATAATGACACTTCAATGCATCAATGTAGATAACGACCCATTACTGCGTCAATGTAGATAACGACTCGTTACTGTGACGATGTAGATAACTGCCCGTCAATGCATCGATATAGGTAACTGCCCGTCACTGCATCGATGTAGATAACTACCCCTCACTGCATCAACGTAGATAACTACTCCTCACAGCGTCCATGTAAATAACTACCCCTCACTGCATCGAAGTAGATAACTACCCCTCACTGCATCGATATAACTACCCTTCACTGCGTCAATGTAGATAACAACCCTTCACTGCGTCAAAGTAGATAGCTACCCTTCACCTCATCGATCTACATAACTACCATTCACAGCGTCGATGTAGATAACCCATTCACAGCATCGATGTAGATAACCCCTTCACTGCATCAAGGTTCATAACTACCCTTCACAGCTTCGATGTAGATAACTACCCTTCACTGCGTCGATGTAGATAACTACCCTTCACTGCATCAATGTAGCTAACTGCCCTTCACTGCATCAATGTAGATGACTACCCATCACTGCAAAGATGTAGATATCTCCCCGTCACTGTGTCAATGTAAATAACTACCCTTCACTGATTCATGTGGATAACTACCCTTCACTGCATCGATGTAGATGAGTACCGGTCACTGTAAAGATGTAGATAACTACCCATCACTGCAAAGATGCAGATAACTAACCGTCACTGCGTCAATACAGATAACTACCCATCACTGCATCGCTGTAGATAACTAAGCTTCACTGCATCGATGTAGATAACTGCCAGTCACTGTATCGATGTAGATAATTAACCTTCACTGCATCATGTGGATAACGACAGTTCACTGCGAAAATGTAGAAAACTACCCTTCACTGCGTCATTATAACTACCCTTCACTGCATCAATGTAGATAACTACCTTTCAATGCGTCGATGTAGATAACTACTCTTCACTGCGTCAATGTAGATAACTACCCTTCACTGCATCGATGTAGATAACTGCCCGTCACTGTATCGATGTAGATAATTAACCTTCACTGCATCATGTGGATAACGACACTTCACTGCGTCAATGTAGATGACTACCCTTCACTGCATCATTATAACTACCCTTCACAGCTTCAATGTAGATAACTACCCTTCACTGCGTCGATGTAGATAACTACTCTTCACTGCATTGATGTAGGTAACTACCCTTCACTGCATCGATGTAGATAATTACCATTCACAGCATCCAAGTAGATAACTGCCCATCACTACCTCGATGTATATAACCATCCTTCACTGCGTCAATGTAGATAACTACCCTTCACTGTGTCAATGTAGATAACTACCCGTTACTGCGTCAATGTAGATAACCACCCGTTACTGCGTCAATGTAGATAACCACTCATTACTGTGTCAATGTAGATAACTGCCCGTCACTGCATCGATATAGGTAACTGCCCGTCACTGCATCGATGTAGATAACTACCCCTCAATGCATCGATGTACATAACTACCCCTCACTGCATCAAAGTAGATAACTACTCCTCACAGCATCCATGTAAATAACTACCCCTCACTGCATCGAAGTAGATAACTACCCTTCACCTCATCAATCTACATAACAACCATTCACAGCGTCAATGTATATAACAGCCCTTCACCTCATCGATCTACATAACTACCCTTCACAGCGTCAATGCAGATAACTACCCTTCACAGCGTCAATGTAGATAACTACCCTTCACTGCGTCGATGTAGATAACTACCCTTCACCTCATCGATCTACAGAACTACCATTCACAGCGTTGATGTAGATAACCACTTCATTGCATCTATGTAGATGACTACCCGTCACTGTAAAGATGTAGATAACTACCCGTCACTGTGTCAATGTAGATAACTGCCCTTCACTGATTCATGTGGATAATGACACTTCACTGCATCAATGTAGATAACGACCCTTCACTACTTCCATGTCGATAATGACCCTTCACTGCATCGATGTAGATAACTAACCATCACTGCATCGATGTAGATAACTACCCGTCAGTGCAAAGAACTAGATAACTACCCATCAGTGCATCAATGTAGATAACTACCCTTCACTGCGTCAATGTAGATAACTACCCGTTACTGCGTCAATGTAGATAACCACTCGTTACTGTGTCAATGTAGATAACTGCCCGTCACTGCATCGATATAGGTAACTGCCCGTCACTGCATCGATGTAGATAACTACCCCTCAATGCATCGATGTACATAACTACCCCTCACTGCATCAAAGTAGATAACTACTCCTCACAGCATCCATGTAAATAACTACCCCTCACTGCATCGAAGTAGATAACTACCCTTCACCTCATCAATCTACATAACAACCATTCACAGCGTCAATGTATTTAACAGCCCTTCACCTCATCGATCTACATAACTTCCCTTCACAGTGTCAATGCAGATAACTGCATTGATGTAGAAAACTACCCTTCACTGCATCAATGTAGCTAACTGCCCTTCACTGCGGCAACGCAGATGACTACCAATTACTGCAAAGATGTAGATAACTACCCTTCACTGCATTAATGTAGATAACTACCCTTCACAGCTTCGATGTAGATAACTACCCTTCGTTGCGTCGATGTAGATAACTACCCTTCACAGCTTCGATGTAGATAACTACCCTTCACTGCATCCATGTGGATAACGACACTTCACAGCGTCAATATAGAGGACTACCTTTCACTGTGTCAATGTAGACAACTACCCTTCACTGCGACAATGTAGATAACTCTCACTCTCCTTCACTGCATCAATGTAAATAAGTCTCCTTCACTGTGTCGATGAAGATAACTCTCCTTCACTGCATCGATGTAGATAACTACCCTTCACAGTCTCATTGTAGATAACTACCATTCACAGCGTCGATGTAGATAACCCCTTCACTGCGTCGATGTAGATGACTACCCATCACTGCAAAGATGTTGATAACTCCCCGTCACTGTGTCAATGTAGATAACTACCCTTCACTGATTCATGTGGATAACTACCCTTCAATGCATCGATGTAGATGACTACCCGTCACAGTAAGAATGTAGATAACTACCCGTCACTGTGTCAATGTAGATAACTGCCCTTCACTACTTCCATGTCGATAACGACCCTTCACTGCATCAATGTAAATAACGACCCTTCACTGCATCCATGTCGATAACTACCCTTCACTGCATCGATGTAGATAACTACCCGTCAGTGCAAAGATGTAGATAACTAACCGTCACTGCATCGATGTAGATAACTACCCGTCAGTGCAAACCACTAGATAACTACCCATCAGTGCATCAATGTAGATAACTACCCATCACTGCGTCAATGTAGATAACTACCCATTACTGCGTCAATGTAGATAATGACTCGTTACTGTGTCGATGTAGATAACTGCCCGTCACTGCATCGATATAGGTAACTGCCCGTCACTGCATCGATGTAGATAACTACCTCTCACTGCATCAACGTAGATAACTACTCCTCACAGCGTCCATGTAAATCACTACCCCTCACTGCATCGAAGTAGATAACTACCCCTCACTGCATCGATATAACTACCCTTCACTGCGTCAATGTAGATAACAACCCTTCACTGCGTCAAAGTAGATAACTACCCCACCTCATCGATCTACATAACTACCATTCACAGCGTTGATGTAGATTACCCCTTCACTGCATCAAGGTTGATAACTACCCTTCACAGCTTCGATGTAGATAACTACCCTTCACTGCGTCGATGCCTTCACTGCATGGATGTAGATAACTACCCTTCACAGCATCAATGTAGATGACTGCCCATCACTGCAAAGATGTAGATATCTCCCCGTCACTGTGTCAATGTAAATAACTACCCTTCACTGATTCATCTGGATAACTACCCTTCACTGCATCGATGTAGATGAATACCGGTCACTGTAAAGATGTAGATAACTACCCATCACTGCAAAGATGCAGATAACTAACCGTCACTGCGTCAATACAGATAACTACCCATCACTGCATCGCTGTAGATAACTAAGCTTCACTGCATCGATGTAGATAACTGCCCGTCACTGTATCGATGTAGATAATTAACCTTCACTGCATCATGTGGATAACGACAGTTCACTGCGTCAATGTAGATGACTACCCTTCACTGCGTCATTATAACTACCCTTCACTGCATCAATGTAGATAACTACCTTTCAATGCGTCGATGTAGATAACTACTCTTCACTGCGTCAATGTAGATAACTGCCCTTCACTGCATCGATGTAGATAACTGCCCGTCACTGTATCGATGTAGATAATTAACCTTCACTGCATCATGTGGATAACGACACTTCACTGCGTCAATGTAGATGACTACCCTTCACTGCGTCATTATAACTACCCTTCACAGCTTCGATGTAGATAACTACCCTTCATTGCGTCGATGTAGATAACTACTCTTCACTGCGTCAATGTAGATAACTACCCTTCACTGCATCGATGTAGATAACTACCCTTCACAGTGTCATTGTAGATAACTACCCTTCACAGCGTAGATGTAGATAACCCCTTCACTGCATTGATGTAGATAACTGCCCTTCACTGCAAAGATGTTGATAACTCCCCGTCACTGTGTCAATGTAGATAACTACCCTTCACTGATTCATATGGATAACTACCCTTCACTGCATCGATGTAGATGACTACACGTCACTGTAAAAATGTAGATAACTACCCGTCACTGTGTCAATGTAGATAATTGCCATTCACTGATTCATGTCAATAATGACACTTCACTGCATCAATGTAGATAACGACCCATTACTGCGTCAATGTAGATAACGACTCGTTACTGTGACGATGTAGATAACTGCCCGTCAATGCATCGATATAGGTAACTGCCCGTGACTGCATCGATGTAGATAACTACCCCTCACTGCATCAACGTAGATAACTACTCCTCACAGCGTCCATGTAAATAACTACCCCTCACAGCATCGAAGTAGATAACTACCCCTCACTGCATCGATATAACTACCCTTCACTGCGTCAATGTAGATAACAACCCTTCACTGCGTCAAAGTAGATAGCTACCCTTCACCTCATCGATCTACATAACTACCATTCACAGCGTCGATGTAGATAACCCATTCACAGCGTCGATGTAGATAACCCCTTCACTGCATCAAGGTTGATAACTACCCTTCACAGCTTCGATGTAGATAACTACCCTTCACTGCGTCGATGTAGATAACTACCCTTCACTGCATCAATCTAGCTAACTGCCCTTCACTGCATCAATGTAGATGACTACCCATCACTGCAAAGATGTAGATATCTCCCCGTCACTGTGTCAATGTAAATAACTACCCTTCACTGATTCATGTGGATAACTACCCTTCACTGCATCGATGTAGATGAGTACCGGTCACTGTAAAGATGTAGATAACTACCCATCACTGCAAAGATGCAGATAACTAACCGTCACTGCGTCAATACAGATAACTACCCATCACTGCATCGCTGTAGATAACTAAGCTTCACTGCATCGATGTAGATAACTGCCCGTCACTGTATCGATGTAGATAATTAACCTTCACTGCATCATGTGGATAACGACAGTTCACTGCGTCAATGTAGATAACCACCCTTCACTGCGTCATTATAACTACCCTTCACTGCGTCATTATAACTACCCTTCACTGCATCAATGTAGATAACTACCTTTCACTGCAACGATCTACATAACTACCCTTCATTGCATCAATGTAGATAACTAACCTTCACTGCATTGATGTAGGTAACTACCCTTCACTGCATCCATGTAGATAATTACCATTCACTGCATCCATGTAGATAACCGCCCATCACTACCTCAATGTATATAACCGTCCTTCACTGCGTCAATGTAGATAATTACCCTTCTCAGCGTTGATGTAGATAACTACCCAACACTGCATCAATGTAGATAACTACCCTTCACAGCTTCGATGTAGATAACTACCCTTCGCTGCGTCGATGTAGATAACTACCCTTCACTGCATCCATGTGGATAACGACACTTCACAGCGTAAATATAGAGGACTACCTTTCACTGTGTCAATGTAGACAACTACCCTTCACTGCGTCAATGTAGATAACTCTCCTATACTGCATCAATGTAAATAACTCTCTTCACTGTGTCGATGAAGATAACTCTCCTTCACAGCGTCAATGTAGATAACTACCTTTCACTGCATCAATGTAGATAACTACCCTTCACAGCTTCGATGTAGATAACTACCCTTTGCTGCGTCGATGTAGATAACTACCCTTCACTGCATCCATGTGGATAACGACACTTCACAGCGTAAATATAGAGGACTACCTTTCACTGTGTCAATGTAGACAACTACCCTTCACTGCGTCAATGTAGATAACTCTCCTATACTGCATCAATGTAAATAACTCTCTTCACTGTGTCGATGAAGATAACTCTCCTTCACAGCGTCAATGTAGATAACTACCTTTCACTGCATCAATGTAGATAACTACCCTTCACAGCTTCGATGTAAATAACTACCCTTTGCTGCATTGATGTAGAAAACTACCCTTCACTGCATCAATGTAGCTAACTGCCCTTCACTGCGGCAACGCAGATGACTACCAATTACTGCAAAGATGTAGATAACTACCCTTCACTGCATTAATGTAGATAACTACCCTTCACAGCTTCGATGTAGATAACTACCCTTCGTTGCGTCGATGTAGATAACTACCCTTCACAGCTTCGATGTAGATAACTAACCTTCGTTGCGTCGATGTAGATAACTACCCTTCACTGCATCCATGTGGATAACGACACTTCACAGCGTCAATATAGAGGACTACCTTTCACTGTGTCAATGTAGACAACTACCCTTCACTGCGACAATGTAGATAACTCTCACTCTCCTTCACTGCATCAATGTAAATAAGTCTCCTTCACTGTGTCGATGAAGATAACTCTCCTTCACTGCATCGATGTAGATAACTACCCTTCACAGTCTCATTGTAGATAACTACCATTCACAGCGTCGATGTAGATAACCCCTTCACTGCGTCGATGTAGATGACTACCCATCACTGCAAAGATGTTGATAACTCCCCGTCACTGTGTCAATGTAGATAACTACCCTTCACTGATTCATGTGGATAACTACCCTTCAATGCATCAATGTAGATGACTACCCGTCACAGTAAGAATGTAGATAACTACCCGTCACTGTGTCAATGTAGATAACTGCCCTTCACTACTTCCATGTCGATAACTACCTCTCACTGCATCAACGTAGATAACTACTCCTCACAGCGTCCATGTAAATCACTACCCCTCACTGCATCGAAGTAGATAACTACCCCTCACTGCATCGATATAACTACCCTTCACTGCGTCAATGTAGATAACAACCCTTCACTGCGTCAAAGTAGATAACTACCCCACCTCATCGATCTACATAACTACCATTCACAGCGTTGATGTAGATTACCCCTTCACTGCATCAAGGTTGATAACTACCCTTCACAGCTTCGATGTAGATAACTACCCTTCACTGCGTCGATGCCTTCACTGCATGGATGTAGATAACTACCCTTCACAGCATCAATGTAGATGACTGCCCATCACTGCAAAGATGTAGATATCTCCCCGTCACTGTGTCAATGTAAATAACTACCCTTCACTGATTCATCTGGATAACTACCCTTCACTGCATCGATGTAGATGAATACCGGTCACTGTAAAGATGTAGATAACTACCCATCACTGCAAAGATGCAGATAACTAACCGTCACTGCGTCAATACAGATAACTACCCATCACTGCATCGCTGTAGATAACTAAGCTTCACTGCATCGATGTAGATAACTGCCCGTCACTGTATCGATGTAGATAATTAACCTTCACTGCATCATGTGGATAACGACAGTTCACTGCGTCAATGTAGATGACTACCCTTCACTGCGTCATTATAACTACCCTTCACTGCATCAATGTAGATAACTACCTTTCAATGTGTCGATGTAGATAACTACTCTTCACTGCGTCAATGTAGATAACTGCCCTTCACTGCATCGATGTAGATAACTGCCCGTCACTGTATCGATGTAGATAATTAACCTTCACTGCATCATGTGGATAACGACACTTCACTGCGTCAATGTAGATGACTACCCTTCACTGCGTCATTATAACTACCCTTCACAGCTTCGATGTAGATAACTACCCTTCACTGCGTCGATGTAGATAACTACTCTTCACTGCGTCAATGTAGATAACTACCCTTCACTGCATCGATGTAGATAACTACCCTTCACAGTGTCATTGTAGATAACTACCCTTCACAGCGTAGATGTAGATAACCCCTTCACTGCATCGATGTAGATAACTGCCCTTCACTGCAAAGATGTTGATAACTCCCCGTCACTGTGTCAATGTAGATAACTACCCTTCACTGATTCATGTGGATAACTACCCTTCACTGCATCGATGTAGATGACTACACGTCACTGTAAAAATGTAGATAACTACCCGTCACTGTGTCAATGTAGATAATTGCCATTCACTGATTCATGTCAATAATGACACTTCACTGCATCAATGTAGATAACGACCCATTACTGCGTCAATGTAGATAACGACTCGTTACTGTGACGATGTAGATAACTGCCCGTCAATGCATCGATATAGGTAACTGCCCGTGACTGCATCGATGTAGATAACTACCCCTCACTGCATCAACGTAGATAACTACTCCTCACAGCGTCCATGTAAATAACTACCCCTCACAGCATCGAAGTAGATAACTACCCCTCACTGCATCGATATAACTACCCTTCACTGCGTCAATGTAGATAACAACCCTTCACTGCGTCAAAGTAGATAGCTACCCTTCACCTCATCGATCTACATAACTACCATTCACAGCGTCGATGTAGATAACCCATTCACAGCGTCGATGTAGATAACCCCTTCACTGCATCAAGGTTGATAACTACCCTTCACAGCTTCGATGTAGATAACTACCCTTCACTGCGTCGATGTAGATAACTACCCTTCACTGCATCAATCTAGCTAACTGCCCTTCACTGCATCAATGTAGATGACTACCCATCACTGCAAAGATGTAGATATCTCCCCGTCACTGTGTCAATGTAAATAACTACCCTTCACTGATTCATGTGGATAACTACCCTTCACTGCATCGATGTAGATGAGTACCGGTCACTGTAAAGATGTAGATAACTACCCATCACTGCAAAGATGCAGATAACTAACCGTCACTGCGTCAATACAGATAACTACCCATCACTGCATCGCTGTAGATAACTAAGCTTCACTGCATCGATGTAGATAACTGCCCGTCACTGTATCGATGTAGATAATTAACCTTCACTGCATCATGTGGATAACGACAGTTCACTGCGTCAATGTAGATAACCACCCTTCACTGCGTCATTATAACTACCCTTCACTGCGTCATTATAACTACCCTTCACTGCATCAATGTAGATAACTACCTTTCACTGCAACGATCTACATAACTACCCTTCATTGCATCAATGTAGATAACTAACCTTCACTGCATTGATGTAGGTAACTACCCTTCACTGCATCCATGTAGATAATTACCATTCACTGCATCCATGTAGATAACCGCCCATCACTACCTCAATGTATATAACCGTCCTTCACTGCGTCAATGTAGATAATTACCCTTCTCAGCGTCGATGTAGATAACTACCCAACACTGCATCAATGTAGATAACTACCCTTCACAGCTTCGATGTAGATAACTACCCTTCGCTGCGTCGATGTAGATAACTACCCTTCACTGCATCCATGTGGATAACGACACTTCACAGCGTAAATATAGAGGACTACCTTTCACTGTGTCAATGTAGACAACTACCCTTCACTGCGTCAATGTAGATAACTCTCCTATACTGCATCAATGTAAATAACTCTCTTCACTGTGTCGATGAAGATAACTCTCCTTCACAGCGTCAATGTAGATAACTACCTTTCACTGCATCAATGTAGATAACTACCCTTCACAGCTTCGATGTAGATAACTACCCTTTGCTGCGTCGATGTAGATAACTACCCTTCACTGCATCCATGTGGATAACGACACTTCACAGCGTAAATATAGAGGACTACCTTTCACTGTGTCAATGTAGACAACTACCCTTCACTGCGTCAATGTAGATAACTCTCCTATACTGCATCAATGTAAATAACTCTCTTCACTGTGTCGATGAAGATAACTCTCCTTCACAGCGTCAATGTAGATAACTACCTTTCACTGCATCAATGTAGATAACTACCCTTCACAGCTTCGATGTAGATAACTACCCTTTGCTGCATTGATGTAGAAAACTACCCTTCACTGCATCAATGTAGCTAACTGCCCTTCACTGCGGCAACGCAGATGACTACCAATTACTGCAAAGATGTAGATAACTACCCTTCACTGCATTAATGTAGATAACTACCCTTCACAGCTTCGATGTAGATAACTACCCTTCGTTGCGTCGATGTAGATAACTACCCTTCACAGCTTCGATGTAGATAACTACCCTTCGCTGCGTCGATGTAGATAACTACCCTTCACTGCATCCATGTGGATAACGACACTTCACAGCGTCAATATAGAGGACTACCTTTCACTGTGTCAATGTAGACAACTACCCTTCACTGCGACAATGTAGATAACTCTCACTCTCCTTCACTGCATCAATGTAAATAAGTCTCCTTCACTGTGTCGATGAAGATATCTCTCCTTCACTGCATCGATGTAGATAACTACCCTTCACAGTCTCATTGTAGATAACTACCAGTCACAGCGTCGATGTAGATAACCCCTTCACTGCGTCGATGTAGATGACTACCCATCACTGCAAAGATGTTGATAACTCCCCGTCACTGTGTCAATGTAGATAACTACCCTTCACTGATTCATGTGGATAACTACCCTTCAATGCATCGATGTAGATGACTACCCGTCACAGTAAGAATGTAGATAACTACCCGTCACTGTGTCAATGTAGATAACTGCCCTTCACTACTTCCATGTCGATAACGACCCTTCACTGCATCAATGTAAATAACGACCCTTCACTGCATCCATGTCGATAACTACCCTTCACTGCATCGATGTAGATAACTACCCGTCAGTGCAAAGATGTAGATAACTAACCGTCACTGCATCGATGTAGATAACTACCCGTCAGTGCAAACCACTAGATAACTACCCATCAGTGCATCAATGTAGATAACTACCCATCACTGCGTCAATGTAGATAACTACCCATTACTGCGTCAATGTAGATAATGACTCGTTACTGTGTCGATGTAGATAACTGCCCGTCACTGCATCGATATAGGTAACTGCCCGTCACTGCATCGATGTAGATAACTACCTCTCACTGCATCAACGTAGATAACTACTCCTCACAGCGTCCATGTAAATCACTACCCCTCACTGCATCGAAGTAGATAACTACCCCTCACTGCATCGATATAACTACCCTTCACTGCGTCAATGTAGATAACAACCCTTCACTGCGTCAAAGTAGATAACTACCCCACCTCATCGATCTACATAACTACCATTCACAGCGTTGATGTAGATTACCCCTTCACTGCATCAAGGTTGATAACTACCCTTCACAGCTTCGATGTAGATAACTACCCTTCACTGCGTCGATGCCTTCACTGCATGGATGTAGATAACTACCCTTCACAGCATCAATGTAGATGACTGCCCATCACTGCAAAGATGTAGATATCTCCCCGTCACTGTGTCAATGTAAATAACTACCCTTCACTGATTCATCTGGATAACTACCCTTCACTGCATCGATGTAGATGAATACCGGTCACTGTAAAGATGTAGATAACTACCCATCACTGCAAAGATGCAGATAACTAACCGTCACTGCGTCAATACAGATAACTACCCATCACTGCATCGCTGTAGATAACTAAGCTTCACTGCATTGATGTAGATAACTGCCCGTCACTGTATCGATGTAGATAATTAACCTTCACTGCATCATGTGGATAACGACAGTTCACTGCGTCAATGTAGATGACTACCCTTCACTGTGTCATTATAACTACCCTTCACTGCATCAATGTAGATAACTACCTTTCAATGCGTCGATGTAGATAACTACTCTTCACTGCGTCAATGTAGATAACTGCCCGTCACTGTATCGATGTAGATAATTAACCTTCACTGCATCATGTGGATAACGACACTTCACTGCGTCAATGTAGATGACTACCCTTCACTGCGTCATTATAACTACCCTTCACAGCTTCGATGTAGATAACTACCCTTCACTGCGTCGATGTAGATAACTACTCTTCACTGCGTCAATGTAGATAACTACCCTTCACTGCATCGATGTAGATAACTACCCTTCACAGTGTCATTGTAGATAACTACCCTTCACAGCGTAGATGTAGATAACCCCTTCACTGCATCGATGTAGATAACTGCCCTTCACTGCAAAGATGTTGATAACTCCCCGTCACTGTGTCAATGTAGATAACTACCCTTCACTGATTCATGTGGATAACTACCCTTCACTGCATCGATGTAGATGACTACACGTCACTGTAAAAATGTAGATAACTACCCGTCACTGTGTCAATGTAGATAATTGCCATTCACTATTTCATGTCAATAATGACACTTCACTGCATCAATGTAGATAACGACCCATTACTGCGTCAATGTAGATAACGACTCGTTACTGTGACGATGTAGATAACTGCCCGTCAATGCATCGATATAGGTAACTGCCCGTGACTGCATCGATGTAGATAACTACCCCTCACTGCATCAACGTAGATAACTACTCCTCACAGCGTCCATGTAAATAACTACCCCTCACAGCATCGAAGTAGATAACTACCCCTCACTGCATCGATATAACTACCCTTCACTGCGTCAATGTAGATAACAACCCTTCACTGCGTCAAAGTAGATAGCTACCCTTCACCTCATCGATCTACATAACTACCATTCACAGCGTCGATGTAGATAACCCATTCACAGCGTCGATGTAGATAACCCCTTCACTGCATCAAGGTTGATAACTACCCTTCACAGCTTCGATGTAGATAACTACCCTTCACTGCGTCGATGTAGATAACTACCCTTCACTGCATCAATGTAGCTAACTGCCCTTCACTGCATCAATGTAGATGACTACCCATCACTGCAAAGATGTAGATATCTCCCCGTCACTGTGTCAATGTAAATAACTACCCTTCACTGATTCATGTGGATAACTACCCTTCACTGCATCGATGTAGATGAGTACCGGTCACTGTAAAGATGTAGATAACTACCCATCACTGCAAAGATGCAGATAACTAACCGTCACTGCGTCAATACAGATAACTACCCATCACTGCATCGCTGTAGATAACTAAGCTTCACTGCATCGATGTAGATAACTGCCCGTCACTGTATCGATGTAGATAATTAACCTTCACTGCATCATGTGGATAACGACAGTTCACTGCGTCAATGTAGATAACCACCCTTCACTGCGTCATTATAACTACCCTTCACTGCGTCATTATAACTACCCTTCACTGCATCAATGTAGATAACTACCTTTCACTGCAACGATCTACATAACTACCCTTCATTGCATCAATGTAGATAACTAACCTTCACTGCATTGATGTAGGTAACTACCCTTCACTGCATCCATGTAGATAATTACCATTCACTGCATCCATGTAGATAACCGCCCATCACTACCTCAATGTATATAACCGTCCTTCACTGCGTCAATGTAGATAATTACCCTTCTCAGCGTCGATGTAGATAACTACCCAACACTGCATCAATGTAGATAACTACCCTTCACAGCTTCGATGTAGATAACTACCCTTCGCTGCGTCGATGTAGATAACTACCCTTCACTGCATCCATGTGGATAACGACACTTCACAGCGTAAATATAGAGGACTACCTTTCACTGTGTCAATGTAGACAACTACCCTTCACTGCGTCAATGTAGATAACTCTCCTATACTGCATCAATGTAAATAACTCTCTTCACTGTGTCGATGAAGATAACTCTCCTTCACAGCGTCAATGTAGATAACTACCTTTCACTGCATCAATGTAGATAACTACCCTTCACAGCTTCGATGTAGATAACTACCCTTTGCTGCGTCGATGTAGATAACTACCCTTCACTGCATCCATGTGGATAACGACACTTCACAGCGTAAATATAGAGGACTACCTTTCACTGTGTCAATGTAGACAACTACCCTTCACTGCGTCAATGTAGATAACTCTCCTATACTGCATCAATGTAAATAACTCTCTTCACTGTGTCGATGAAGATAACTCTCCTTCACAGCGTCAATGTAGATAACTACCTTTCACTGCATCAATGTAGATAACTACCCTTCACAGCTTCGATGTAGATAACTACCCTTTGCTGCGTCGATGTAGATAACTACCCTTCACTGCGTCATTATAACTACCCTTCACTGCGTCATTATAACTACCCTTCACTGCATCAATGTAGATAACTACCTTTCACTGCAACGATCTACATAACTACCCTTCATTGCATCAATGTAGATAACTAACCTTCACTGCATTGATGTAGGTAACTACCCTTCACTGCATCCATGTAGATAATTACCATTCACTGCATCCATGTAGATAACCGCCCATCACTACCTCAATGTATATAACCGTCCTTCACTGCGTCAATGTAGATAATTACCCTTCTCAGCGTCGATGTAGATAACTACCCAACACTGCATCAATGTAGATAACTACCCTTCACAGCTTCGATGTAGATAACTACCCTTCGCTGCGTCGATGTAGATAACTACCCTTCACTGCATCCATGTGGATAACGACACTTCACAGCGTAAATATAGAGGACTACCTTTCACTGTGTCAATGTAGACAACTACCCTTCACTGCGTCAATGTAGATAACTCTCCTATACTGCATCAATGTAAATAACTCTCTTCACTGTGTCGATGAAGATAACTCTCCTTCACAGCGTCAATGTAGATAACTACCTTTCACTGCATCAATGTAGATAACTACCCTTCACAGCTTCGATGTAGATAACTACCCTTTGCTGCGTCGATGTAGATAACTACCCTTCACTGCATCCATGTGGATAACGACACTTCACAGCGTAAATATAGAGGACTACCTTTCACTGTGTCAATGTAGACAACTACCCTTCACTGCGTCAATGTAGATAACTCTCCTATACTGCATCAATGTAAATAACTCTCTTCACTGTGTCGATGAAGATAACTCTCCTTCACAGCGTCAATGTAGATAACTACCTTTCACTGCATCAATGTAGATAACTACCCTTCACAGCTTCGATGTAGATAACTACCCTTTGCTGCATTGATGTAGAAAACTACCCTTCACTGCATCAATGTAGCTAACTGCCCTTCACTGCGGCAATGCAGATGACTACCAATTACTGCAAAGATGTAGATAACTACCCTTCACTGCATTAATGTAGATAACTACCCTTCACAGCTTCGATGTAGATAACTACCCTTCGTTGCGTCGATGTAGATAACTACCCTTCACAGCTTCGATGTAGATAACTACCCTTTGCTGCGTCGATGTAGATAACTACCCTTCACTGCATCCATGTGGATAACGACACTTCACAGCGTCAATATAGAGGACTACCTTTCACTGTGTCAATGTAGACAACTACCCTTCACTGCGACAATGTAGATAACTCTCACTCTCCTTCACTGCATCAATGTAAATAAGTCTCCTTCACTGTGTCGATGAAGATATCTCTCCTTCACTGCATCGATGTAGATAACTACCCTTCACAGTCTCATTGTAGATAACTACCATTCACAGCGTCGATGTAGATAACCCCTTCACTGCGTCGATGTAGATGACTACCCATCACTGCAAAGATGTTGATAACTCCCCGTCACTGTGTCAATGTAGATAACTACCCTTCACTGATTCATGTGGATAACTACCCTTCAATGCATCGATGTAGATGACTACCCGTCACAGTAAGAATGTAGATAACTACCCGTCACTGTGTCAATGTAGATAACTGCCCTTCACTACTTCCATGTCGATAACGACCCTTCACTGCATCAATGTAAATAACGACCCTTCACTGCATCCATGTCGATAACTACCCTTCACTGCATCGATGTAGATAACTACCCGTCAGTGCAAAGATGTAGATAACTAACCGTCACTGCATCGATGTAGATAACTACCCGTCAGTGCAAACCACTAGATAACTACCCATCAGTGCATCAATGTAGATAACTACCCATCACTGCGTCAATGTAGATAACTACCCATTACTGCGTCAATGTAGATAATGACTCGTTACTGTGTCGATGTAGATAACTGCCCGTCACTGCATCGATATAGGTAACTGCCCGTCACTGCATCGATGTAGATAACTACCTCTCACTGCATCAACGTAGATAACTACTCCTCACAGCGTCCATGTAAATCACTACCCCTCACTGCATCGAAGTAGATAACTACCCCTCACTGCATCGATATAACTACCCTTCACTGCGTCAATGTAGATAACAACCCTTCACTGCGTCAAAGTAGATAACTACCCCACCTCATCGATCTACATAACTACCATTCACAGCGTTGATGTAGATTACCCCTTCACTGCATCAAGGTTGATAACTACCCTTCACAGCTTCGATGTAGATAACTACCCTTCACTGCGTCGATGCCTTCACTGCATGGATGTAGATAACTACCCTTCACAGCATCAATGTAGATGACTGCCCATCACTGCAAAGATGTAGATATCTCCCCGTCACTGTGTCAATGTAAATAACTACCCTTCACTGATTCATCTGGATAACTACCCTTCACTGCATCGATGTAGATGAATACCGGTCACTGTAAAGATGTAGATAACTACCCATCACTGCAAAGATGCAGATAACTAACCGTCACTGCGTCAATACAGATAACTACCCATCACTGCATCGCTGTAGATAACTAAGCTTCACTGCATCGATGTAGATAACTGCCCGTCACTGTATCGATGTAGATAATTAACCTTCACTGCATCATGTGGATAACGACAGTTCACTGCGTCAATGTAGATGACTACCCTTCACTGTGTCATTATAACTACCCTTCACTGCATCAATGTAGATAACTACCTTTCAATGCGTCGATGTAGATAACTACTCTTCACTGCGTCAATGTAGATAACTGCCCTTCACTGCATCGATGTAGATAACTGCCCGTCACTGTATCGATGTAGATAATTAACCTTCACTGCATCATGTGGATAACGACACTTCACTGCGTCAATGTAGATGACTACCCTTCACTGCGTCATTATAACTACCCTTCACAGCTTCGATGTAGATAACTACCCTTCACTGCGTCGATGTAGATAACGACTCTTCACTGCGTCAATGTAGATAACTACCCTTCACTGCATCGATGTAGATAACTACCCTTCACAGTGTCATTGTAGATAACTACCCTTCACAGCGTAGATGTAGATAACCCCTTCACTGCATCGATGTAGATAACTGCCCTTCACTGCAAAGATGTTGATAACTCCCCGTCACTGTGTCAATGTAGATAACTACCCTTCACTGATTCATGTGGATAACTACCCTTCACTGCATCGATGTAGATGACTACACGTCACTGTAAAAATGTAGATAACTACCCGTCACTGTGTCAATGTAGATAATTGCCATTCACTATTTCATGTCAATAATGACACTTCACTGCATCAATGTAGATAACGACCCATTACTGCGTCAATGTAGATAACGACTCGTTACTGTGACGATGTAGATAACTGCCCGTCAATGCATCGATATAGGTAACTGCCCGTGACTGCATCGATGTAGATAACTACCCCTCACTGCATCAACGTAGATAACTACTCCTCACAGCGTCCATGTAAATAACTACCCCTCACAGCATCGAAGTAGATAACTACCCCTCACTGCATCGATATAACTACCCTTCACTGCGTCAATGTAGATAACAACCCTTCACTGCGTCAAAGTAGATAGCTACCCTTCACCTCATCGATCTACATAACTACCATTCACAGCGTCGATGTAGATAACCCATTCACAGCGTCGATGTAGATAACCCCTTCACTGCATCAAGGTTGATAACTACCCTTCACAGCTTCGATGTAGATAACTACCCTTCACTGCGTCGATGTAGATAACTACCCTTCACTGCATCAATGTAGCTAACTGCCCTTCACTGCATCAATGTAGATGACTACCCATCACTGCAAAGATGTAGATATCTCCCCGTCACTGTGTCAATGTAAATAACTACCCTTCACTGATTCATGTGGATAACTACCCTTCACTGCATCGATGTAGATGAGTACCGGTCACTGTAAAGATGTAGATAACTACCCATCACTGCAAAGATGCAGATAACTAACCGTCACTGCGTCAATGTAGATAATTGCCATTCACTATTTCATGTCAATAATGACACTTCACTGCATCAATGTAGATAACGACCCATTACTGCGTCAATGTAGATAACGACTCGTTACTGTGACGATGTAGATAACTGCCCGTCAATGCATCGATATAGGTAACTGCCCGTGACTGCATCGATGTAGATAACTACCCCTCACTGCATCAACGTAGATAACTACTCCTCACAGCGTCCATGTAAATAACTACCCCTCACAGCATCGAAGTAGATAACTACCCCTCACTGCATCGATATAACTACCCTTCACTGCGTCAATGTAGATAACAACCCTTCACTGCGTCAAAGTAGATAGCTACCCTTCACCTCATCGATCTACATAACTACCATTCACAGCGTCGATGTAGATAACCCATTCACAGCGTCGATGTAGATAACCCCTTCACTGCATCAAGGTTGATAACTACCCTTCACAGCTTCGATGTAGATAACTACCCTTCACTGCGTCGATGTAGATAACTACCCTTCACTGCATCAATGTAGCTAACTGCCCTTCACTGCATCAATGTAGATGACTACCCATCACTGCAAAGATGTAGATATCTCCCCGTCACTGTGTCAATGTAAATAACTACCCTTCACTGATTCATGTGGATAACTACCCTTCACTGCATCGATGTAGATGAGTACCGGTCACTGTAAAGATGTAGATAACTACCCATCACTGCAAAGATGCAGATAACTAACCGTCACTGCGTCAATACAGATAACTACCCATCACTGCATCGCTGTAGATAACTAAGCTTCACTGCATCGATGTAGATAACTGCCCGTCACTGTATCGATGTAGATAATTAACCTTCACTGCATCATGTGGATAACGACAGTTCACTGCGTCAATGTAGATAACCACCCTTCACTGCGTCATTATAACTACCCTTCACTGCGTCATTATAACTACCCTTCACTGCATCAATGTAGATAACTACCTTTCACTGCAACGATCTACATAACTACCCTTCATTGCATCAATGTAGATAACTAACCTTCACTGCATTGATGTAGGTAACTACCCTTCACTGCATCCATGTAGATAATTACCATTCACTGCATCCATGTAGATAACCGCCCATCACTACCTCAATGTATATAACCGTCCTTCACTGCGTCAATGTAGATAATTACCCTTCTCAGCGTCGATGTAGATAACTACCCAACACTGCATCAATGTAGATAACTACCCTTCACAGCTTCGATGTAGATAACTACCCTTCGCTGCGTCGATGTAGATAACTACCCTTCACTGCATCCATGTGGATAACGACACTTCACAGCGTAAATATAGAGGACTACCTTTCACTGTGTCAATGTAGACAACTACCCTTCACTGCGTCAATGTAGATAACTCTCCTATACTGCATCAATGTAAATAACTCTCTTCACTGTGTCGATGAAGATAACTCTCCTTCACAGCGTCAATGTAGATAACTACCTTTCACTGCATCAATGTAGATAACTACCCTTCACAGCTTCGATGTAGATAACTACCCTTTGCTGCGTCGATGTAGATAACTACCCTTCACTGCATCCATGTGGATAACGACACTTCACAGCGTAAATATAGAGGACTACCTTTCACTGTGTCAATGTAGACAACTACCCTTCACTGCGTCAATGTAGATAACTCTCCTTCACTGCATCAATGTAAATAACTCTCTTCACTGTGTCGATGAAGATAACTCTCCTTCACTGCATCGATGTAGATAATTACCATTCACTGCATCCATGTAGATAACCGCCCTTCACTGACTGGATGTATATAACCGGCCTTCACTGCGTCAGTGTAGATAATTACCCTTCTCAGCGTCGATGTAGATAACCACCCGTTACTGTGTCGATGTAGATAACTGCCCGTCACTGCATCAATATAGGTAACTACCCGTCACTGCATCGATGTAGATAACTACCCCTCACTGCATCAATGTACATAACTACCCCTCACTGCATCAACGTAGATAACTACTCCTCACAGCGTCCATGTAAATAAGTACCCTTCACTGCATCAAAGTAGATAACTACACGTCACTGCATTGATGTTACTATCCTTCACTGCGCCGATGTAACTACCCTTCACTACCGTTCACCTCATTGATCTACATAACTACCATTCACAGTGTCGATGTAGATAACCCCTTCACTGCATCTATGTAGATAACTACTCTTCACTGCATGGATGTAGATAACTACCCTTCACTGCATCAATGTAGATAACTGCCCTTCACTGCATCAATGTAGATAACTACCCTTCACTGCATCAATGTAGATAACTACCCTTCACTGCATCAATGTAGATAACTGCCCTTCACTGCATCAATATAGATGACTACCCGTCACTGCAAAGATGCAGATAACTAACCGTCACTGCGTCAATACAGATAACTACCCATCACTGCATCGCTGTAGATAACAAAGCTTCACTGCATTGATGTAGATAACTGCCCGTCACTGTATCGATGTAGATAATTAACCTTCACTGCATCATGTGGATAACGACACTTCACTGCGTCAATGTAGATGACTACCCTTCACTGCGTCATTATAACTACCCTTCACTGCATCAATGTAGATAACAACCTTTCAATGCGTCAATGTAGATAACTACTCTTCACTGCATTGATGTAGGTAACTACCCTTCACTGCATCGATGTAGATAATTACCATTCACAGCATCCAAGTAGATAACTGCCCATCACTACCTCGATGTATATAACCATCCTTCACTGCGTCAATGTAGATAACTACCCTTCACTGTGTCAATGTAGATAACTACCCGTTACTGCGTCAATGTAGATAACCACTCATTACTGTGTCAATGTAGATAACTGCCCGTCACTGCATCGATATAGGTAACTGCCCGTCACTGCATCGATGTAGATAACTACCCCTCAATGCATCGATGTACATAACTACCCCTCACTGCATCAAAGTACATAACTACTCCTCACAGCATCCATGTAAATAACTACCCCTCACTGCATCGAAGTAGATAACTACCCTTCACCTCATCAATCTACATAACAACCATTCACAGCGTCAATGTATATAACAGCCCTTCACCTCATCGATCTACATAACTACCCTTCACAGCGTCAATGCAGATAACTACCCTTCACAGCGTCAATGTAGATAACTACCCTTCACTGCGTCGATGTAGATAACTACCCTTCACCTCATCGATCTACAGAACTACCATTCACAGCGTTGATGTAGATAACCACTTCATTGCATCTATGTAGATGACTACCCGTCACTGTAAAGATGTAGATAACTACCCGTCACTGTGTCAATGTAGATAACTGCCCTTCACTGATTCATGTGGATAATGACACTTCACTGCATCAATGTAGATAACGACCCTTCACTACTTCCATGTCGATAATGACCCTTCACTGCATCGATGTAGATAACTAACCATCACTGCATCGATGTAGATAACGACCCTTCACTACTTCCATGTCGATAATGACCCTTCACTGCATCGATGTAGATAACTAACCATCACTGCATCGATGTAGATAACTACCCATCAGTGCAAAGAACTAGATAACTACCCATCAGTGCATCAATGTAGATAACTACCCTTCACTGCGTCAATGTAGATAACTACCCGTTACTGCGTCAATGTAGATAACCACTCGTTACTGTGTCAATGTAGATAACTGCCCGTCACTGCATCGATGTAGATAACTAACCATCACTGCATCGATGTAGATAACTACCCGTCAGTGCAAAGAACTAGATAACTACCCATCAGTGCATCAATGTAGATAACTACCCTTCACTGCGTCAATGTAGATAACTACCCGTTACTGCGTCAATGTAGATAACCACTCGTTACTGTGTCAATGTAGATAACTGCCCGTCACTGCATCGATATAGGTAACTGCCCGTCACTGCATCGATGTAGATAACTACCCCTCAATGCATCGATGTACATAACTACCCCTCACTGCATCAAAGTAGATAACTACTCCTCACAGCATCCATGTAAATAACTACCCCTCACTGCATCGAAGTAGATAACTACCCTTCACCTCATCGATCTACATAACAACCATTCACAGTGTCAATGCAGATAACTACCATTCACAGCGTCAATGTAGATAACTACCCTTCACTGCGTCGATGTAGATAACTACCCTTCACCTCATCGATCTACAGAACTACCATTCACAGCGTCGATGTAGATAACCACTTCACTGCATCTATGTAGATAACTACCCTTCACTGCATGGATGTAGAAAACTACCCTTCACTGCATCAATGTAGCTAACTGCCCTTCACTGCGTCAACGTAGATGACTACCAATTACTGCAAAGATGTAGATAACTACCCTTCACTGCATTAATGTAGATAACTACCCTTCACAGCTTCGATGTAGATAACTACCCTTCGTTGCGTCGATGTAGATAACTACCCTTCACAGCTTCGATGTAGATAACTACCCTTCGTTGCGTCGATGTAGATAACTACCCTTCACTGCATCCATGTGGATAACGACACTTCACAGCGTCAATATAGAGGACTACCTTTCACTGTGTCAATGTAGACAACTACCCTTCACTGCGACAATGTAGATAACTCTCACTCTCCTTCACTGCATCAATGTAAATAAGTCTCCTTCACTGTGTCGATGAAGATAACTCTCCTTCACTGCATCGATGTAGATAACTACCCTTCACAGTCTCATTGTAGATAACTACCATTCACAGCGTCGATGTAGATAACCCCTTCCCTGCGTCGATGTAGATGACTACCCATCACTGCAAAGATGTTGATAACTCCCCGTCACTGTGTCAATGTAGATAACTACCCTTCACTGATTCATGTGGATAACTACCCTTCAATGCATCGATGTAGATGACTACCCGTCACAGTAAAGATGTAGATAACTACCCATCACTGTGTCAATGTAGATAACTGCCCTTCACTACTTCCATGTCGATAACGACCCTTCATTGCATCAATGTAAATAACGACCCTTCACTGCATCCATGTCGATAACTACCCTTCACTGCATCGATGTAGATAACTACCCGTCAGTGCAAAGATGTAGATAACTAACCGTCACTGCATCGATGTAGATAACTACCCGTCAGTGCAAACCACTAGATAACTACCCATCAGTGCATCAATGTAGATAACTACCCATCACTGCGTCAATGTAGATAACTACCCATTACTGCGTCAATGTAGATAATGACTCGTTATTGTGTCGATGTAGATAACTGCCCGTCACTGCATCGATATAGGTAACTGCCCGTCACTGCATCGATGTAGATAACTACCCCTCACTGCATCAACGTAGATAACTACTCCTCACAGCGTCCATGTAAATCACTACCCCTCACTGCATCGAAGTAGATAACTACCCCTCACTGCATCGATATAACTACCCTTCACTGCGTCAATGTAGATAACAACCCTTCACTGCGTCAAAGTAGATAACTACCCCACCTCATCGATCTACATAACTACCATTCACAGCGTTGATGTAGATAACCCCTTCACTGCATCAAGGTTGATAACTACCCTTCACAGCTTCGATGTAGGTAACTACCCTTCACTGCGTCGATGCCTTCACTGCATAGATGTAGATAACTACCCTTCACAGCATCAATGTAGATGACTGCCCATCACTGCAAAGATGTAGATATCTCCCCGTCACTGTGTCAATGTAAATAACTACCCTTCACTGATTCATCTGGATAACTACCCTTCACTGCATCGATGTAGATGAATACCGGTCACTGTAAAGATGTAGATAACTACCCATCACTGCAAAGATGCAGATAACTAACCGTCACTGCGTCAATACAGATAACTACCCATCACTGCATCGCTGTAGATAACTAAGCTTCACTGCATCGATGTAGATAACTGCCCGTCACTGTATCGATGTAGATAATTAACCTTCACTGCATCATGTGGATAACGACAGTTCACTGAGTCAATGTAGATGACTACCCTTCACTGCGTCATTATAACTACCCTTCACTGCATCAATGTAGATAACTACCTTTCAATGCGTCGATGTAGATAACTACTCTTCACTGCGTCAATGTAGATAACTGCCCTTCACTGCATCGATGTAGATAACTGCCCGTCACTGTATCGATGTAGATAATTAACCTTCACTGCATCATGTGGATAACGACACTTCACTGCGTCAATGTAGATGACTACCCTTCACTGCGTCATTATAACTACCCTTCACAGCTTCGATGTAGATAACTACCCTTCACTGCGTCGATGTAGATAACTACCCTTCACTGCATCGATGTAGATAACTACCCTTCACAGTGTCATTGTAGATAACTACCCTTCACAGCGTAGATGTAGATAACCCCTTCACTGCATCGATGTAGATAACTGCCCTTCACTGCAAAGATGTTGATAACTCCCCGTCACTGTGTCAATGTAGATAACTACCCTTCACTGATTCATGTGGATAACTACCCTTCACTGCATCGATGTAGATGACTACACGTCACTGTAAAAATGTAGATAACTACCCGTCACTGTGTCAATGTAGATAATTGCCCTTCACTGATTCATGTCGATAATGACACTTCACTGCATCAATGTAGATAACGACCCATTACTGTGACGATGTAGATAACTGCCCGTCAATGCATCGATATAGGTAACTGCCCGTGACTGCATCGATGTAGATAACTACCCCTCACTGCATCAACGTAGATAACTACTCCTCACAGCGTCCATGTAAATAACTACCCCTCACAGCATCGAAGTAGATAACTACCCCTCACTGCATCGATATAACTACCCTTCACTGCGTCAATGTAGATAACAACCCTTCACTGCGTCAAAGTAGATAGCTACCCTTCACCTCATCGATCTACATAACTACCATTCACAGCGTCGATGTAGATAACCCATTCACAGCGTCGATGTAGATAACCCCTTCACTGCATCAAGGTTGATAACTACCCTTCACAGCTTCGATGTAGATAACTACCCTTCACTGCGTCGATGTAGATAACTACCCTTCACTGCATCAATGTAGCTAACTGCCCTTCACTGCATCAATGTAGATGACTACCCATCACTGCAAAGATGTAGATATCTCCCCGTCACTGTGTCAATGTAAATAACTACCCTTCACTGATTCATGTGGATAACTACCCTTCACTGCATCGATGTAGATGAGTACCGGTCACTGTAAAGATGTAGATAACTACCCATCACTGCAAAGATGCAGATAACTAACCGTCACTGTGTCAATACAGATAACTACTCATCACTGCATCGCTGTAGATAACTAAGCTTCACTGCATCGATGTAGATAACTGCCCGTCACTGTATCGATGTAGATAATTAACCTTCACTGCATCATGTGGATAACGACAGTTCACTGCGTCAATGTAGATAACTACCCTTCACTGCGTCATTATAACTACCCTTCACTGCATCAATGTAGATAACTACCTTTCAATGCGTCGATGTAGATAACTACTCTTCACTGCGTCAATGTAGATAACTACCCTTCACTGCATCGATGTAGATAACTGCCCGTCACTGTATCGATGTAGATAATTAACCTTCACTGCATCATGTGGATAACGACACTTCACTGCGTCAATGTAGATGACTACCCTTCACTGCATCATTATAACTACCCTTCACTGCGTCGATGTAGATAACTACTCTTCACTGCATTGATGTAGGTAACTACCCTTCACTGCATCGATGTAGATAATTACCATTCACAGCATCCAAGTAGATAACTGCCCATCACTACCTCGATGTATATAACCATCCTTCACTGCGTCCATGTAGATAACTACCCTTCACTGCGTCAATGTAGATAACTACCCGTTACTGCGTCAATGTAGATAACCACTCATTACTGTGTCAATGTAGATAACTGCCCGTCACTGCATAGATATAGGTAACTGCCCGTCACTGCATCGATGTAGATAACTACCCCTCAATGCATCGATGTACATAACTACCCCTCACTGCATCGAAGTAGATAACTACCCTTCACCTCATCAATCTACATAACAACCATTCACAGCGTCAATGTATATAACAACCCTTCACCTCATCGATCTACATAACTACCCTTCACAGCGTCAATGCAGATAACTACCCTTCACAGCGTCAATGTAGATAACTACCCTTCACTGCGTCGATGTAGATAACTACCCTTCACCTCATCGATCTGCAGAACTACCATTCACAGCGTCGATGTAGATAACCACTTCACAGCATCTATGTAGATAACTACCCGTCACTGTAAAGATGTAGATAACTACCCGTCACTGTGTCAATGTAGATGACTACACTTCACTGCATCATTATAGATGACTACCCGTCACTGCGTCGATGTAAGTAAGCTTCACTGCAACGATCTACATAACTACCCTTCATTGCATCAATGTAGATAACTAACCTTCACTGCATTGATGTAGGTAACTACCCTTCACTGCATCCATGTAGATAATTACCATTCACTGCATCCATGTAGATAACCGCCCATCACTACCTCAATGTATATAACCGTCCTTCACTGCGTCAATGTAGATAATTACCCTTCTCAGCGTCGATGTAGATAACTACCCAACACTGCATCAATGTAGATAACTACCCTTCACAGCTTCGATGTAGATAACTACCCTTCGCTGCGTCGATGTAGATAACTACCCTTCACTGCATCCATGTGGATAACGACACTTCACAGCGTAAATATAGAGGACTACCTTTCACTGTGTCAATGTAGACAACTACCCTTCACTGCGTCAATGTAGATAACTCTCCTATACTGCATCAATGTAAATAACTCTCTTCACTGTGTCGATGAAGATAACTCTCCTTCACAGCGTCAATGTAGATAACTACCTTTCACTGCATCAATGTAGATAACTACCCTTCACAGCTTCGATGTAGATAACTACCCTTTGCTGCGTCGATGTAGATAACTACCCTTCACTGCATCCATGTGGATAACGACACTTCACAGCGTAAATATAGAGGACTACCTTTCACTGTGTCAATGTAGACAACTACCCTTCACTGCGTCAATGTAGATAACTCTCCTATACTGCATCAATGTAAATAACTCTCTTCACTGTGTCGATGAAGATAACTCTCCTTCACAGCGTCAATGTAGATAACTACCTTTCACTGCATCAATGTAGATAACTACCCTTCACAGCTTCGATGTAGATAACTACCCTTTGCTGCGTCGATGTAGATAACTACCCTTCACTGCATCCATGTGGATAACGACACTTCACAGCGTAAATATAGAGGACTACCTTTCACTGTGTCAATGTAGACAACTACCCTTCACTGCGTCAATGTAGATAACTCTCCTTCACTGCATCAATGTAAATAACTCTCTTCACTGTGTCGATGAAGATAACTCTCCTTCACTGCATCGATGTAGATAATTACCATTCACTGCATCCATGTAGATAACCGCCCTTCACTGACTGGATGTATATAACCGGCCTTCACTGCGTCAGTGTAGATAATTACCCTTCTCAGCGTCGATGTAGATAACCACCCGTTACTGTGTCGATGTAGATAACTGCCCGTCACTGCATCAATATAGGTAACTACCCGTCACTGCATCGATGTAGATAACTACCCCTCACTGCATCAATGTACATAACTACCCCTCACTGCATCAATGTAGATAACTACTCCTCACAGCGTCCATGTAAATAAGTACCCTTCACTGCATCAAAGTAGATAACTACACGTCACTGCATTGATGTTACTATCCTTCACTGCGCCGATGTAACTACCCTTCACTACCGTTCACCTCATTGATCTACATAACTACCATTCACAGTGTCGATGTAGATAACCCCTTCACTGCATCTATGTAGATAACTACTCTTCACTGCATGGATGTAGATAACTACCCTTCACTGCATCAATGTAGATAACTGCCCTTCACTGCATCAATGTAGATAACTACCCTTCACTGCATCAATGTAGATAACTACCCTTCACTGCATCAATGTAGATAACTGCCCTTCACTGCATCAATATAGATGACTACCCGTCACTGCAAAGATGCAGATAACTAACCGTCACTGCGTCAATACAGATAACTACCCATCACTGCATCGCTGTAGATAACTAAGCTTCACTGCATTGATGTAGATAACTGCCCGTCACTGTATCGATGTAGATAATTAACCTTCACTGCATCATGTGGATAACGACACTTCACTGCGTCAATGTAGATGACTACCCTTCACTGCGTCATTATAACTACCCTTCACTGCATCAATGTAGATAACAACCTTTCAATGCGTCAATGTAGATAACTACTCTTCACTGCATTGATGTAGGTAACTACCCTTCACTGCATCGATGTAGATAATTACCATTCACAGCATCCAAGTAGATAACTGCCCATCACTACCTCGATGTATATAACCATCCTTCACTGCGTCAATGTAGATAACTACCCTTCACTGTGTCAATGTAGATAACTACCCGTTACTGCGTCAATGTAGATAACCACTCATTACTGTGTCAATGTAGATAACTGCCCGTCACTGCATCGATATAGGTAACTGCCCGTCACTGCATCGATGTAGATAACTACCCCTCAATGCATCGATGTACATAACTACCCCTCACTGCATCAAAGTAGATAACTACTCCTCACAGCATCCATGTAAATAACTACCCCTCACTGCATCGAAGTAGATAACTACACTTCACCTCATCAATCTACATAACAACCATTCACAGCGTCAATGTATTTAACAGCCCTTCACCTCATCGATCTACATAACTACCCTTCACAGTGTCAATGCAGGTAACTACCCATCACAGCGTCAATGAAGATAACTACCCTTCACTGCGTCGATATAGATAACTACCCTTCACCTCATCGATCTACAGAACTACCATTCACAGCGTCGATGTAGATAACCCCTTCACTGCATCTATGTAGATAACTACCCATCACTGCATGGATATACATAACTACCCCTCACTGCATCAATGTAGATAATTAATCCTCACAGCGCCCATGTAAATAACTACCCATCACTGCATCGAAGTAGATAACTACCACTCACTGCATCGATGTTACTATCCTTCACTGCGTCGATGTAGATAACTACCCTTCACTGCGTCAATGTAGATAACTACCCTTTACTGCGTCGATGTAGATAACAACACTTCACTACATCGATGTAGATAATTACCATTCACTGCATCCATGTAGATAACCGCCCTTCACTGCCTCGATGTATATAACCATCCTTCCCTGCGTCAATGTAGATAACTACCCTTCACAGCTTCAATGTAGATAACTACCCTTCACTGCGTCAATGTAGATAACAACCCTTCACTGCGTCAATGTAGATAACTACCCTTCACTCATTCAACGTAGATAACTACCCTTCACTACATCAATGTAGATAACTAGCATTCACTGCGTCGATGTGGGTAACTACACTTCACTGCACCCATGTGAATAAGTACACTTCACTGCACCCATCTGGATAACTACCCTTTACTGCGTGAATGTAGATAACTACCCTTCACTGCGTCGATGTAGATAACTACCCTTCACCTCATCGATCTACAGAACTACCATTCACAGCGTTGATGTAGATAACCACTTCATTGCATCTATGTAGATGACTACCCGTCACTGTAAAGATGTAGATAACTACCCGTCACTGTGTCAATGTAGATAACTGCCCTTCACTGATTCATGTGGATAATGACACTTCACTGCATCAATGTAGATAACGACCCTTCACTACTTCCATGTCGATAATGACCCTTCACTGCATCGATGTAGATAACTAACCATCACTGCATCGATGTAGATAACGACCCTTCACTACTTCCATGTCGATAATGACCCTTCACTGCATCGATGTAGATAACTAACCATCACTGCATCGATGTAGATAACTACCCGTCAGTGCAAAGAACTAGATAACTACCCATCAGTGCATCAATGTAGATAACTACCCTTCACTGCGTCAATGTAGATAACTACCCGTTACTGCGTCAATGTAGATAACCACTCGTTACTGTGTCAATGTAGATAACTGCCCGTCACTGCATCGATGTAGATAACTAACCATCACTGCATCGATGTAGATAACTACCCGTCAGTGCAAAGAACTAGATAACTACCCATCAGTGCATCAATGTAGATAACTACCCTTCACTGCGTCAATGTAGATAACTACCCGTTACTGCGTCAATGTAGATAACCACTCGTTACTGTGTCAATGTAGATAACTGCCCGTCACTGCATCGATATAGGTAACTGCCCGTCACTGCATCGATGTAGATAACTACCCCTCAATGCATCGATGTACATAACTACCCCTCACTGCATCAAAGTAGATAACTACTCCTCACAGCATCCATGTAAATAACTACCCCTCACTGCATCGAAGTAGATAACTACCCTTCACCTCATCGATCTACATAACAACCATTCACAGTGTCAATGCAGATAACTACCATTCACAGCGTCAATGTAGATAACTACCCTTCACTGCGTCGATGTAGATAACTACCCTTCACCTCATCGATCTACAGAACTACCATTCACAGCGTCGATGTAGATAACCACTTCACTGCATCTATGTAGATAACTACCCTTCACTGCATGGATGTAGAAAACTACCCTTCACTGCATCAATGTAGCTAACTGCCCTTCACTGCGTCAACGTAGATGACTACCAATTACTGCAAAGATGTAGATAACTACCCTTCACTGCATTAATGTAGATAACTACCCTTCACAGCTTCGATGTAGATAACTACCCTTCGTTGCGTCGATGTAGATAACTACCCTTCACAGCTTCGATGTAGATAACTACCCTTCGTTGCGTCGATGTAGATAACTACCCTTCACTGCATCCATGTGGATAACGACACTTCACAGCGTCAATATAGAGGACTACCTTTCACTGTGTCAATGTAGACAACTACCCTTCACTGCGACAATGTAGATAACTCTCACTCTCCTTCACTGCATCAATGTAAATAAGTCTCCTTCACTGTGTCGATGAAGATAACTCTCCTTCACTGCATCGATGTAGATAACTACCCTTCACAGTCTCATTGTAGATAACTACCATTCACAGCGTCGATGTAGATAACCCCTTCACTGCGTCGATGTAGATGACTACCCATCACTGCAAAGATGTTGATAACTCCCCGTCACTGTGTCAATGTAGATAACTACCCTTCACTGATTCATGTGGATAACTACCCTTCAATGCATCGATGTAGATGACTACCCGTCACAGTAAAGATGTAGATAACTACCCATCACTGTGTCAATGTAGATAACTGCCCTTCACTACTTCCATGTCGATAACGACCCTTCACTGCATCAATGTAAATAACGACCCTTCACTGCATCCATGTCGATAACTACCCTTCACTGCATCGATGTAGATAACTACCCGTCAGTGCAAAGATGTAGATAACTAACCGTCACTGCATCGATGTAGATAACTACCCGTCAGTGCAAACCACTAGATAACTACCCATCAGTGCATCAATGTAGATAACTACCCATCACTGCGTCAATGTAGATAACTACCCATTACTGCGTCAATGTAGATAATGACTCGTTACTGTGTCGATGTAGATAACTGCCCGTCACTGCATCGATATAGGTAACTGCCCGTCACTGCATCGATGTAGATAACTACCCCTCACTGCATCAACGTAGATAACTACTCCTCACAGCGTCCATGTAAATCACTACCCCTCACTGCATCGAAGTAGATAACTACCCCTCACTGCATCGATATAACTACCCTTCACTGCGTCAATGTAGATAACAACCCTTCACTGCGTCAAAGTAGATAACTACCCCACCTCATCGATCTACATAACTACCATTCACAGCGTTGATGTAGATAACCCCTTCACTGCATCAAGGTTGATAACTACCCTTCACAGCTTCGATGTAGATAACTACCCTTCACTGCGTCGATGCCTTCACTGCATGGATGTAGATAACTACCCTTCACAGCATCAATGTAGATGACTGCCCATCACTGCAAAGATGTAGATATCTCCCCGTCACTGTGTCAATGTAAATAACTACCCTTCACTGATTCATCTGGATAACTACCCTTCACTGCATCGATGTAGATGAATACCGGTCACTGTAAAGATGTAGATAACTACCCATCACTGCAAAGATGCAGATAACTAACCGTCACTGCGTCAATACAGATAACTACCCATCACTGCATCGCTGTAGATAACTAAGCTTCACTGCATCGATGTAGATAACTGCCCGTCACTGTATCGATGTAGATAATTAACCTTCACTGCATCATGTGGATAACGACAGTTCACTGAGTCAATGTAGATGACTACCCTTCACTGCGTCATTATAACTACCCTTCACTGCATCAATGTAGATAACTACCTTTCAATGCGTCGATGTAGATAACTGCCCTTCACTGCATCGATGTAGATAACTGCCCTTCACTGCATCGATGTAGATAACTGCCCGTCACTGTATCGATGTAGATAATTAACCTTCACTGCATCATGTGGATAACGACACTTCACTGCGTCAATGTAGATGACTACCCTTCACTGCGTCATTATAACTACCCTTCACAGCTTCGATGTAGATAACTACCCTTCACTGCGTCGATGTAGATAACTACCCTTCACTGCATCGATGTAGATAACTACCCTTCACAGTGTCATTGTAGATAACTACCCTTCACAGCGTAGATGTAGATAACCCCTTCACTGCATCGATGTAGATAACTGCCCTTCACTGCAAAGATGTTGATAACTCCCCGTCACTGTGTCAATGTAGATAACTAACCTTCACTACATTGATGTAGGTAACTACCCTTCACTGCATCGATGTAGATAATTACCATTCACTGCATCCATGTAGATAACCGCCCATCACTACCTCGATGTATATAACCGTCCTTCACTGCGTCAATGTAGATAATTACCCTTCTCAGAGTCGATGTAGATAACTACCCTTCACTGCATCAATGTAGATAACTACCCTTCACAGCTTCGATGTAGATAACTACCCTTCGATGCGTCGATGTAGATAACTACCCTTCACTGCATCCATGTGGATAACGACACTTTACAGCGTAAATATAGAGGACTGCCTTTCACTGTGTCAATGTAGACAACTACCCTTCACTGCGTCAATGTAGATAACTCTCCTTCACTGCATCAATGTAAATCTCTCTTCATTGTGTCGATGAAGATAACTCTCCTTCACAGCGTCAATGTAGATAACTACCTTTCACTGCATCAATGTAGATAACTACCCTTCACAGCTTCGATGCAGATAACTACCCTTCGCTGCGTCGATGTAGATAACTACCCTTCACTGCATCCATGTGGATAACGACACTTCACAGCGTAAATATAGAGGACTACCTTTCACTGTGACAATGTAGACAACTACCCTTCACTGCGTCAATGTAGATAACTCTCCTTCACTGCATCAATGTAAATAACTCTCTTCACTGTGTCGATGAAGATAACTCTCCTTCACTGCATCGATGTAGATAATTACCATTCACTGCATCCATGTAGATAACCGCCCTTCACTGACTCGACGTATATAACCGGCATTCACTGCGTCAGTGTAGATAATTACCCTTCTCAGCGTCGATGTGGATAACTACCCTTCACAGCTTCGATGTAGATAACTACCCTTCACCCGTTGATGTAGATAACTACCCTCCACTGCGTCGATGTAGATAACTACCCTTCACTCATTCAATGTAGATAACAACCCTTCACTGCATGCATGTGGATAACGACACTTCACAGCGTCAATATAGAGGACTACCTTTCACTGTGTCAATGCAGACTACTACCCTTCACTGCAACAATGTAGATAACTACCTTTCACTGCTTCGATATAAATAATTACCCTTCAATGCATTGGTGTAGATAACTACCCTTCACCTGATCGATCTACATAACTACCATTCATGGCGTCAATGTAGGTAACTGTCCTTCACTGCATCGATGCAAATAACTACTATTCAATGCATCGATGTAGATAACGACCCTTCGCGGTGTCATTGTAGATAACTACCCTTCACTACGTCGATGTGGGTAACTACACTTCACTGCACCCATCTGGATAACTACCCTTCACTGCACCCATCTGGATACCTACTCTTCACTGCGTGAATGTAGATAACTACCCGTCAGTGCAAAGATGTAGATAACTAACCATCACTGCATCGATGTAGATAACTACCCGTCAGTGCAAAGATGTAGATAACTAACCATCACTGCATCGATTTAGATAACTACCCAGCAGTGCAAAGATGTAGATAACTACCCGTCAGTGCGTCAATGTAGATAACTACCCTTCACTGCGTCAATGTCGATAAATACCCGTTACTGCGTCAATGTAGATAACCACCCGTTACTGTGTCGATGTAGATAACTGCCCGTCACTGCATCGATATAGGTAACTACCCGTCACTGCATCGATGTAGATAACTACCCCTCACTGCATCAATGTACATAACTACCCCTCACTGCATCAACCTAGATAACTACTCCTCACAGCGTCCATGTAAATAACTACCCTTCACTGCATCAAAGTAGATAACTACCCGTCACTGCATTGATGTTACTATCCATCACTGTGTCGATGTAACTACCCTTCACTGCGTCAATGCAGGTAACTACCCTTCACCTCATTGATCTACATAACTACCATTCACAGTGTCGATGTAGATAACCCCTTCACTGCATCTATGTAGATAACTACTCTTCACTGCATGGATGTAGATAACTGCCCTTCACTGCATCAATATAGATGACTACCCGTCACTGCAAAGATGTAGATAACTACCCGTCACTGCATCAATGTAGATAACTACCCTTCACTGCATGGATGTAGTTAACTGCCCTTCACTGCATCGATGTAGATGACTACCCGTCACTGCGTCGATGTAAGTAAGCTTCACTGCAAAGATCTACATAACTACCCTTCACTGCATCAATGTAGATACCCTTCAGTGAATCGATGTAGATAACTACCCTTCACTGCATCGATGTAGTTAACTACCCTTCACCTCATCGATCTACATAACAACCATTCACAGCGTCAATGTATTTAACAGCCCTTCACCTCATCGATCTACATAACTACCCTTCACAGTGTCAATGCAGGTAACTACCCATCACAGCGTCAATGAAGATAACTACCCTTCACTGCGTCGATATAGATAACTACCCTTCACCTCATCGATCTACAGAACTACCATTCACAGCGTCGATGTAGATAACCCCTTCACTGCATCTATGTAGATAACTACCCATCACTGCATGGATATACATAACTACCCCTCACTGCATCAATGTAGATAATTAATCCTCACAGCGCCCATGTAAATAACTACCCATCACTGCATCGAAGTAGATAACTACCACTCACTGCATCGATGTTACTATCCTTCACTGCGTCGATGTAGATAACTACCCTTCACTGCGTCAATGTAGATAACTACCCTTCACTCATTCAACGTAGATAACTACCCTTCACTACATCAATGTAGATAACTAGCATTCACTGCGTCGATGTGGGTAACTACACTTCACTGCACCCATGTGAATAAGTACACTTCACTGCACCCATCTGGATAACTACCCTTTACTGCGTGAATGTAGATAACTACCCTTCACTGCGTCGATGTAGATAACTACCCTTCACCTCATCGATCTACAGAACTACCATTCACAGCGTTGATGTAGATAACCACTTCATTGCATCTATGTAGATGACTACCCGTCACTGTAAAGATGTAGATAACTACCCGTCACTGTGTCAATGTAGATAACTGCCCTTCACTGATTCATGTGGATAATGACACTTCACTGCATCAATGTAGATAACGACCCTTCACTACTTCCATGTCGATAATGACCCTTCACTGCATCGATGTAGATAACTAACCATCACTGCATCGATGTAGATAACGACCCTTCACTACTTCCATGTCGATAATGACCCTTCACTGCATCGATGTAGATAACTAACCATCACTGCATCGATGTAGATAACTACCCGTCAGTGCAAAGAACTAGATAACTACCCATCAGTGCATCAATGTAGATAACTACCCTTCACTGCGTCAATGTAGATAACTACCCGTTACTGCGTCAATGTAGATAACCACTCGTTACTGTGTCAATGTAGATAACTGCCCGTCACTGCATCGATGTAGATAACTAACCATCACTGCATCGATGTAGATAACTACCCGTCAGTGCAAAGAACTAGATAACTACCCATCAGTGCATCAATGTAGATAACTACCCTTCACTGCGTCAATGTAGATAACTACCCGTTACTGCGTCAATGTAGATAACCACTCGTTACTGTGTCAATGTAGATAACTGCCCGTCACTGCATCGATATAGGTAACTGCCCGTCACTGCATCGATGTAGATAACTACCCCTCAATGCATCGATGTACATAACTACCCCTCACTGCATCAAAGTAGATAACTACTCCTCACAGCATCCATGTAAATAACTACCCCTCACTGCATCGAAGTAGATAACTACCCTTCACCTCATCGATCTACATAACAACCATTCACAGTGTCAATGCAGATAACTACCATTCACAGCGTCAATGTAGATAACTACCCTTCACTGCGTCGATGTAGATAACTACCCTTCACCTCATCGATCTACAGAACTACCATTCACAGCGTCGATGTAGATAACCACTTCACTGCATCTATGTAGATAACTACCCTTCACTGCATGGATGTAGAAAACTACCCTTCACTGCATCAATGTAGCTAACTGCCCTTCACTGCGTCAACGTAGATGACTACCAATTACTGCAAAGATGTAGATAACTACCCTTCACTGCATTAATGTAGATAACTACCCTTCACAGCTTCGATGTAGATAACTACCCTTCGTTGCGTCGATGTAGATAACTACCCTTCACAGCTTCGATGTAGATAACTACCCTTCGTTGCGTCGATGTAGATAACTACCCTTCACTGCATCCATGTGGATAACGACACTTCACAGCGTCAATATAGAGGACTACCTTTCACTGTGTCAATGTAGACAACTACCCTTCACTGCGACAATGTAGATAACTCTCACTCTCCTTCACTGCATCAATGTAAATAAGTCTCCTTCACTGTGTCGATGAAGATAACTCTCCTTCACTGCATCGATGTAGATAACTACCCTTCACAGTCTCATTGTAGATAACTACCATTCACAGCGTCGATGTAGATAACCCCTTCACTGCGTCGATGTAGATGACTACCCATCACTGCAAAGATGTTGATAACTCCCCGTCACTGTGTCAATGTAGATAACTACCCTTCACTGATTCATGTGGATAACTACCCTTCAATGCATCGATGTAGATGACTACCCGTCACAGTAAAGATG
The DNA here is from genome assembly GCF_048418815.1 of Hemitrygon akajei. Taxonomy (NCBI): domain Eukaryota; kingdom Metazoa; phylum Chordata; class Chondrichthyes; order Myliobatiformes; family Dasyatidae; genus Hemitrygon; species Hemitrygon akajei. The sequence continues at coordinate 52,530,831 of NC_133127.1, forward strand.
TAGATAACTACCCATCACTGTGTCAATGTAGATAACTGCCCTTCACTACTTCCATGTCGATAACGACCCTTCACTGCATCAATGTAAATAACGACCCTTCACTGCATCCATGTCGATAACTACCCTTCACTGCATCGATGTAGATAACTACCCGTCAGTGCAAAGATGTAGATAACTAACCGTCACTGCATCGATGTAGATAACTACCCGTCAGTGCAAACCACTAGATAACTACCCATCAGTGCATCAATGTAGATAACTACCCATCACTGCGTCAATGTAGATAACTACCCATTACTGCGTCAATGTAGATAATGACTCGTTACTGTGTCGATGTAGATAACTGCCCGTCACTGCATCGATATAGGTAACTGCCCGTCACTGCATCGATGTAGATAACTACCCCTCACTGCATCAACGTAGATAACTACTCCTCACAGCGTCCATGTAAATCACTACCCCTCACTGCATCGAAGTAGATAACTACCCCTCACTGCATCGATATAACTACCCTTCACTGCGTCAATGTAGATAACAACCCTTCACTGCGTCAAAGTAGATAACTACCCCACCTCATCGATCTACATAACTACCATTCACAGCGTTGATGTAGATAACCCCTTCACTGCATCAAGGTTGATAACTACCCTTCACAGCTTCGATGTAGATAACTACCCTTCACTGCGTCGATGCCTTCACTGCATGGATGTAGATAACTACCCTTCACAGCATCAATGTAGATGACTGCCCATCACTGCAAAGATGTAGATATCTCCCCGTCACTGTGTCAATGTAAATAACTACCCTTCACTGATTCATCTGGATAACTACCCTTCACTGCATCGATGTAGATGAATACCGGTCACTGTAAAGATGTAGATAACTACCCATCACTGCAAAGATGCAGATAACTAACCGTCACTGCGTCAATACAGATAACTACCCATCACTGCATCGCTGTAGATAACTAAGCTTCACTGCATCGATGTAGATAACTGCCCGTCACTGTATCGATGTAGATAATTAACCTTCACTGCATCATGTGGATAACGACAGTTCACTGAGTCAATGTAGATGACTACCCTTCACTGCGTCATTATAACTACCCTTCACTGCATCAATGTAGATAACTACCTTTCAATGCGTCGATGTAGATAACTGCCCTTCACTGCATCGATGTAGATAACTGCCCTTCACTGCATCGATGTAGATAACTGCCCGTCACTGTATCGATGTAGATAATTAACCTTCACTGCATCATGTGGATAACGACACTTCACTGCGTCAATGTAGATGACTACCCTTCACTGCGTCATTATAACTACCCTTCACAGCTTCGATGTAGATAACTACCCTTCACTGCGTCGATGTAGATAACTACCCTTCACTGCATCGATGTAGATAACTACCCTTCACAGTGTCATTGTAGATAACTACCCTTCACAGCGTAGATGTAGATAACCCCTTCACTGCATCGATGTAGATAACTGCCCTTCACTGCAAAGATGTTGATAACTCCCCGTCACTGTGTCAATGTAGATAACTAACCTTCACTACATTGATGTAGGTAACTACCCTTCACTGCATCGATGTAGATAATTACCATTCACTGCATCCATGTAGATAACCGCCCATCACTACCTCGATGTATATAACCGTCCTTCACTGCGTCAATGTAGATAATTACCCTTCTCAGAGTCGATGTAGATAACTACCCTTCACTGCATCAATGTAGATAACTACCCTTCACAGCTTCGATGTAGATAACTACCCTTCGATGCGTCGATGTAGATAACTACCCTTCACTGCATCCATGTGGATAACGACACTTTACAGCGTAAATATAGAGGACTGCCTTTCACTGTGTCAATGTAGACAACTACCCTTCACTGCGTCAATGTAGATAACTCTCCTTCACTGCATCAATGTAAATCTCTCTTCATTGTGTCGATGAAGATAACTCTCCTTCACAGCGTCAATGTAGATAACTACCTTTCACTGCATCAATGTAGATAACTACCCTTCACAGCTTCGATGCAGATAACTACCCTTCGCTGCGTCGATGTAGATAACTACCCTTCACTGCATCCATGTGGATAACGACACTTCACAGCGTAAATATAGAGGACTACCTTTCACTGTGACAATGTAGACAACTACCCTTCACTGCGTCAATGTAGATAACTCTCCTTCACTGCATCAATGTAAATAACTCTCTTCACTGTGTCGATGAAGATAACTCTCCTTCACTGCATCGATGTAGATAATTACCATTCACTGCATCCATGTAGATAACCGCCCTTCACTGACTCGACGTATATAACCGGCCTTCACTGCGTCAGTGTAGATAATTACCCTTCTCAGCGTCGATGTGGATAACTACCCTTCACAGCTTCGATGTAGATAACTACCCTTCACCCGTTGATGTAGATAACTACCCTCCACTGCGTCGATGTAGATAACTACCCTTCACTCATTCAATGTAGATAACAACCCTTCACTGCATGCATGTGGATAACGACACTTCACAGCGTCAATATAGAGGACTACCTTTCACTGTGTCAATGCAGACTACTACCCTTCACTGCAACAATGTAGATAACTACCTTTCACTGCTTCGATATAAATAATTACCCTTCAATGCATTGGTGTAGATAACTACCCTTCACCTGATCGATCTACATAACTACCATTCATGGCGTCAATGTAGGTAACTGTCCTTCACTGCATCGATGCAAATAACTACTATTCAATGCATCGATGTAGATAACGACCCTTCGCGGTGTCATTGTAGATAACTACCCTTCACTACGTCGATGTGGGTAACTACACTTCACTGCACCCATCTGGATAACTACCCTTCACTGCACCCATCTGGATACCTACTCTTCACTGCGTGAATGTAGATAACTACCCGTCAGTGCAAAGATGTAGATAACTAACCATCACTGCATCGATGTAGATAACTACCCGTCAGTGCAAAGATGTAGATAACTAACCATCACTGCATCGATTTAGATAACTACCCAGCAGTGCAAAGATGTAGATAACTACCCGTCAGTGCGTCAATGTAGATAACTACCCTTCACTGCGTCAATGTCGATAAATACCCGTTACTGCGTCAATGTAGATAACCACCCGTTACTGTGTCGATGTAGATAACTGCCCGTCACTGCATCGATATAGGTAACTACCCGTCACTGCATCGATGTAGATAACTACCCCTCACTGCATCAATGTACATAACTACCCCTCACTGCATCAACCTAGATAACTACTCCTCACAGCGTCCATGTAAATAACTACCCTTCACTGCATCAAAGTAGATAACTACCCGTCACTGCATTGATGTTACTATCCATCACTGTGTCGATGTAACTACCCTTCACTGCGTCAATGCAGGTAACTACCCTTCACCTCATTGATCTACATAACTACCATTCACAGTGTCGATGTAGATAACCCCTTCACTGCATCTATGTAGATAACTACTCTTCACTGCATGGATGTAGATAACTGCCCTTCACTGCATCAATATAGATGACTACCCGTCACTGCAAAGATGTAGATAACTACCCGTCACTGCATCAATGTAGATAACTACCCTTCACTGCATGGATGTAGTTAACTGCCCTTCACTGCATCGATGTAGATGACTACCCGTCACTGCGTCGATGTAAGTAAGCTTCACTGCAAAGATCTACATAACTACCCTTCACTGCATCAATGTAGATACCCTTCAGTGAATCGATGTAGATAACTACCCTTCACTGCATCGATGTAGTTAACTACCCTTCACCTCATCGATCTACATAACAACCATTCACAGCGTCAATGTATTTAACAGCCCTTCACCTCATCGATCTACATAACTACCCTTCACAGTGTCAATGCAGGTAACTACCCATCACAGCGTCAATGAAGATAACTACCCTTCACTGCGTCGATATAGATAACTACCCTTCACCTCATCGATCTACAGAACTACCATTCACAGCGTCGATGTAGATAACCCCTTCACTGCATCTATGTAGATAACTACCCATCACTGCATGGATATACATAACTACCCCTCACTGCATCAATGTAGATAATTAATCCTCACAGCGCCCATGTAAATAACTACCCATCACTGCATCGAAGTAGATAACTACCACTCACTGCATCGATGTTACTATCCTTCACTGCGTCGATGTAGATAACTACCCTTCACTGCGTCAATGTAGATAACTACCCTTCACTCATTCAACGTAGATAACTACCCTTCACTACATCAATGTAGATAACTAGCATTCACTGCGTCGATGTGGGTAACTACACTTCACTGCACCCATGTGAATAAGTACACTTCACTGCACCCATCTGGATAACTACCCTTTACTGCGTGAATGTAGATAACTACCCTTCACTGCGTCGATGTAGATAACTACCCTTCACCTCATCGATCTACAGAACTACCATTCACAGCGTTGATGTAGATAACCACTTCATTGCATCTATGTAGATGACTACCCGTCACTGTAAAGATGTAGATAACTACCCGTCACTGTGTCAATGTAGATAACTGCCCTTCACTGATTCATGTGGATAATGACACTTCACTGCATCAATGTAGATAACGACCCTTCACTACTTCCATGTCGATAATGACCCTTCACTGCATCGATGTAGATAACTAACCATCACTGCATCGATGTAGATAACGACCCTTCACTACTTCCATGTCGATAATGACCCTTCACTGCATCGATGTAGATAACTAACCATCACTGCATCGATGTAGATAACTACCCGTCAGTGCAAAGAACTAGATAACTACCCATCAGTGCATCAATGTAGATAACTACCCTTCACTGCGTCAATGTAGATAACTACCCGTTACTGCGTCAATGTAGATAACCACTCGTTACTGTGTCAATGTAGATAACTGCCCGTCACTGCATCGATGTAGATAACTAACCATCACTGCATCGATGTAGATAACTACCCGTCAGTGCAAAGAACTAGATAACTACCCATCAGTGCATCAATGTAGATAACTACCCTTCACTGCGTCAATGTAGATAACTACCCGTTACTGCGTCAATGTAGATAACCACTCGTTACTGTGTCAATGTAGATAACTGCCCGTCACTGCATCGATATAGGTAACTGCCCGTCACTGCATCGATGTAGATAACTACCCCTCAATGCATCGATGTACATAACTACCCCTCACTGCATCAAAGTAGATAACTACTCCTCACAGCATCCATGTAAATAACTACCCCTCACTGCATCGAAGTAGATAACTACCCTTCACCTCATCGATCTACATAACAACCATTCACAGTGTCAATGCAGATAACTACCATTCACAGCGTCAATGTAGATAACTACCCTTCACTGCGTCGATGTAGATAACTACCCTTCACCTCATCGATCTACAGAACTACCATTCACAGCGTCGATGTAGATAACCACTTCACTGCATCTATGTAGATAACTACCCTTCACTGCATGGATGTAGAAAACTACCCTTCACTGCATCAATGTAGCTAACTGCCCTTCACTGCGTCAACGTAGATGACTACCAATTACTGCAAAGATGTAGATAACTACCCTTCACTGCATTAATGTAGATAACTACCCTTCACAGCTTCGATGTAGATAACTACCCTTCGTTGCGTCGATGTAGATAACTACCCTTCACAGCTTCGATGTAGATAACTACCCTTCGTTGCGTCGATGTAGATAACTACCCTTCACTGCATCCATGTGGATAACGACACTTCACAGCGTCAATATAGAGGACTACCTTTCACTGTGTCAATGTAGACAACTACCCTTCACTGCGACAATGTAGATAACTCTCACTCTCCTTCACTGCATCAATGTAAATAAGTCTCCTTCACTGTGTCGATGAAGATAACTCTCCTTCACTGCATCGATGTAGATAACTACCCTTCACAGTCTCATTGTAGATAACTACCATTCACAGCGTCGATGTAGATAACCCCTTCACTGCGTCGATGTAGATGACTACCCATCACTGCAAAGATGTTGATAACTCCCCGTCACTGTGTCAATGTAGATAACTACCCTTCACTGATTCATGTGGATAACTACCCTTCAATGCATCGATGTAGATGACTACCCGTCACAGTAAAGATGTAGATAACTACCCATCACTGTGTCAATGTAGATAACTGCCCTTCACTACTTCCATGTCGATAACGACCCTTCACTGCATCAATGTAAATAACGACCCTTCACTGCATCCATGTCGATAACTACCCTTCACTGCATCGATGTAGATAACTACCCGTCAGTGCAAAGATGTAGATAACTAACCGTCACTGCATCGATGTAGATAACTACCCGTCAGTGCAAACCACTAGATAACTACCCATCAGTGCATCAATGTAGATAACTACCCATCACTGCGTCAATGTAGATAACTACCCATTACTGCGTCAATGTAGATAATGACTCGTTACTGTGTCGATGTAGATAACTGCCCGTCACTGCATCGATATAGGTAACTGCCCGTCACTGCATCGATGTAGATAACTACCCCTCACTGCATCAACGTAGATAACTACTCCTCACAGCGTCCATGTAAATCACTACCCCTCACTGCATCGAAGTAGATAACTACCCCTCACTGCATCGATATAACTACCCTTCACTGCGTCAATGTAGATAACAACCCTTCACTGCGTCAAAGTAGATAACTACCCCACCTCATCGATCTACATAACTACCATTCACAGCGTTGATGTAGATAACCCCTTCACTGCATCAAGGTTGATAACTACCCTTCACAGCTTCGATGTAGATAACTACCCTTCACTGCGTCGATGCCTTCACTGCATGGATGTAGATAACTACCCTTCACAGCATCAATGTAGATGACTGCCCATCACTGCAAAGATGTAGATATCTCCCCGTCACTGTGTCAATGTAAATAACTACCCTTCACTGATTCATCTGGATAACTACCCTTCACTGCATCGATGTAGATGAATACCGGTCACTGTAAAGATGTAGATAACTACCCATCACTGCAAAGATGCAGATAACTAACCGTCACTGCGTCAATACAGATAACTACCCATCACTGCATCGCTGTAGATAACTAAGCTTCACTGCATCGATGTAGATAACTGCCCGTCACTGTATCGATGTAGATAATTAACCTTCACTGCATCATGTGGATAACGACAGTTCACTGAGTCAATGTAGATGACTACCCTTCACTGCGTCATTATAACTACCCTTCACTGCATCAATGTAGATAACTACCTTTCAATGCGTCGATGTAGATAACTGCCCTTCACTGCATCGATGTAGATAACTGCCCTTCACTGCATCGATGTAGATAACTGCCCGTCACTGTATCGATGTAGATAATTAACCTTCACTGCATCATGTGGATAACGACACTTCACTGCGTCAATGTAGATGACTACCCTTCACTGCGTCATTATAACTACCCTTCACAGCTTCGATGTAGATAACTACCCTTCACTGCGTCGATGTAGATAACTACCCTTCACTGCATCGATGTAGATAACTACCCTTCACAGTGTCATTGTAGATAACTACCCTTCACAGCGTAGATGTAGATAACCCCTTCACTGCATCGATGTAGATAACTGCCCTTCACTGCAAAGATGTTGATAACTCCCCGTCACTGTGTCAATGTAGATAACTAACCTTCACTACATTGATGTAGGTAACTACCCTTCACTGCATCGATGTAGATAATTACCATTCACTGCATCCATGTAGATAACCGCCCATCACTACCTCGATGTATATAACCGTCCTTCACTGCGTCAATGTAGATAATTACCCTTCTCAGAGTCGATGTAGATAACTACCCTTCACTGCATCAATGTAGATAACTACCCTTCACAGCTTCGATGTAGATAACTACCCTTCGATGCGTCGATGTAGATAACTACCCTTCACTGCATCCATGTGGATAACGACACTTTACAGCGTAAATATAGAGGACTGCCTTTCACTGTGTCAATGTAGACAACTACCCTTCACTGCGTCAATGTAGATAACTCTCCTTCACTGCATCAATGTAAATCTCTCTTCATTGTGTCGATGAAGATAACTCTCCTTCACAGCGTCAATGTAGATAACTACCTTTCACTGCATCAATGTAGATAACTACCCTTCACAGCTTCGATGCAGATAACTACCCTTCGCTGCGTCGATGTAGATAACTACCCTTCACTGCATCCATGTGGATAACGACACTTCACAGCGTAAATATAGAGGACTACCTTTCACTGTGACAATGTAGACAACTACCCTTCACTGCGTCAATGTAGATAACTCTCCTTCACTGCATCAATGTAAATAACTCTCTTCACTGTGTCGATGAAGATAACTCTCCTTCACTGCATCGATGTAGATAATTACCATTCACTGCATCCATGTAGATAACCGCCCTTCACTGACTCGACGTATATAACCGGCCTTCACTGCGTCAGTGTAGATAATTACCCTTCTCAGCGTCGATGTGGATAACTACCCTTCACAGCTTCGATGTAGATAACTACCCTTCACCCGTTGATGTAGATAACTACCCTCCACTGCGTCGATGTAGATAACTACCCTTCACTCATTCAATGTAGATAACAACCCTTCACTGCATGCATGTGGATAACGACACTTCACAGCGTCAATATAGAGGACTACCTTTCACTGTGTCAATGCAGACTACTACCCTTCACTGCAACAATGTAGATAACTACCTTTCACTGCTTCGATATAAATAATTACCCTTCAATGCATTGGTGTAGATAACTACCCTTCACCTGATCGATCTACATAACTACCATTCATGGCGTCAATGTAGGTAACTGTCCTTCACTGCATCGATGCAAATAACTACTATTCAATGCATCGATGTAGATAACGACCCTTCGCGGTGTCATTGTAGATAACTACCCTTCACTACGTCGATGTGGGTAACTACACTTCACTGCACCCATCTGGATAACTACCCTTCACTGCACCCATCTGGATACCTACTCTTCACTGCGTGAATGTAGATAACTACCCGTCAGTGCAAAGATGTAGATAACTAACCATCACTGCATCGATGTAGATAACTACCCGTCAGTGCAAAGATGTAGATAACTAACCATCACTGCATCGATTTAGATAACTACCCAGCAGTGCAAAGATGTAGATAACTACCCGTCAGTGCGTCAATGTAGATAACTACCCTTCACTGCGTCAATGTCGATAAATACCCGTTACTGCGTCAATGTAGATAACCACCCGTTACTGTGTCGATGTAGATAACTGCCCGTCACTGCATCGATATAGGTAACTACCCGTCACTGCATCGATGTAGATAACTACCCCTCACTGCATCAATGTACATAACTACCCCTCACTGCATCAACCTAGATAACTACTCCTCACAGCGTCCATGTAAATAACTACCCTTCACTGCATCAAAGTAGATAACTACCCGTCACTGCATTGATGTTACTATCCATCACTGTGTCGATGTAACTACCCTTCACTGCGTCAATGCAGGTAACTACCCTTCACCTCATTGATCTACATAACTACCATTCACAGTGTCGATGTAGATAACCCCTTCACTGCATCTATGTAGATAACTACTCTTCACTGCATGGATGTAGATAACTGCCCTTCACTGCATCAATATAGATGACTACCCGTCACTGCAAAGATGTAGATAACTACCCGTCACTGCATCAATGTAGATAACTACCCTTCACTGCATGGATGTAGTTAACTGCCCTTCACTGCATCGATGTAGATGACTACCCGTCACTGCGTCGATGTAAGTAAGCTTCACTGCAAAGATCTACATAACTACCCTTCACTGCATCAATGTAGATACCCTTCAGTGAATCGATGTAGATAACTACCCTTCACTGCATCGATGTAGTTAACTACCCTTCACCTCATCGATCTACATAACAACCATTCACAGCGTCAATGTATTTAACAGCCCTTCACCTCATCGATCTACATAACTACCCTTCACAGTGTCAATGCAGGTAACTACCCATCACAGCGTCAATGAAGATAACTACCCTTCACTGCGTCGATATAGATAACTACCCTTCACCTCATCGATCTACAGAACTACCATTCACAGCGTCGATGTAGATAACCCCTTCACTGCATCTATGTAGATAACTACCCATCACTGCATGGATATACATAACTACCCCTCACTGCATCAATGTAGATAATTAATCCTCACAGCGCCCATGTAAATAACTACCCATCACTGCATCGAAGTAGATAACTACCACTCACTGCATCGATGTTACTATCCTTCACTGCGTCGATGTAGATAACTACCCTTCACTGCGTCAATGTAGATAACTACCCTTTACTGCGTCGATGTAGATAACAACACTTCACTACATCGATGTAGATAATTACCATTCACTGCATCCATGTAGATAACCGCCCTTCACTGCCTCGATGTATATAACCATCCTTCCCTGCGTCAATGTAGATAACTACCCTTCACAGCTTCAATGTAGATAACTACCCTTCACTGCGTCAATGTAGATAACAACCCTTCACTGCGTCAATGTAGATAACTACCCTTCACTCATTCAATGTAGATAACTACCCTTCACTACATCAATGTAGATAACTAGCATTCACTGCGTCGATGTGGGTAACTACACTTCACTGCACCCATGTGAATAAGTACACTTCACTGCACCCATCTGGATAACTACCCTTTACTGCGTGAATGTAGATAACTACCCATCAGTGCAAAGATGTAGATAACTAACAATAACTGCATCGATGTAGATAACTACCCGTCAGTGCAAAGATGTAGGTAACTAACCATCACTGCATCGATGTAGATAACTACCCGTCAGTGCAAAGATGTAGATAACTACCCGTCAGTGCATCAATTTAGATAACTACCCTTCACTGCGTCAATGTCGATAACTACCCATTACTGCGTCAATGTAGATAACCACCCGTTACCGTGTCGATGTAGATAACTGCCCGTCACTCCATCGATGTAGATAACTACCCCTCACTGCATCAATGTACATAACTACCCCTGACTGCATCAACATAGATAACTACTCTTCACAGCGTCCATGTAAATAACTACCCTTCACTACATCGAAGTAGATAACTACCCGTCACCGCATCGATGTTACTATCCTTCACTGCGTCAATGTAGATAACTACCCTTCACTGCGTCAATGTAGATAACTAACCTTCACTGCGTCGATGTAGATAACAACACTTCACCTCATCGATCTACATAACTACCATTCACAGCGTCGATGTAGATAACCCCTTCACTGCATCTATGTAGATAACTACCCGTCACTGCATCAATGTAGATAACTACCCTTCACTGCATGGATGTAGATAACTGCCCTTCACTGCATCGATGTAGATAACTACCCTTCACTGCATCAATGTAGATACCCTTCAGTGGATCGATGTAGATAACTACCCTTCACTGCATCGATGTAGGTAACTACCCTTCACCTCATCGATCTACATAACAACCATTCACAGTGTCAATGTATTTAAAAGCCCTTCACCTCATCGATCTACATAACTACCCTTCACAGCATCAATGTAGATAACTACCCTTCACTGCGTCGATGTAGATAACTACCCTTCACTTCATCGATCTACAGAACTACCATTCACAACGTCGATGTAGATAACCCCTTCACTGCATCTATGTAGATAACTACCCTTCACTGCATGGATGTAGATAACCACCCTTCACTGCATCAATGTAGCTAACTGCCCTTCACTGCATCAACGTAGATGACTAACCATTACTGCAAAGATGTAGATAACTACCCTTCACTGCATCGATGTACATGACTACCTATCACTGCATCGATGTTGATGACTACCCGTTACTGCAAAGATGTTGATGACTACCCGTCACTGCAAAGATGTAGATAACTACCCGTCACTGCGTCAATGTAGATGACTACACTTCACTGCATCATTATAGATAACTACCCTTCACTGCGTCGATGTAAGTAAGCTTCACTGCAACGATCTACATAACTACCCTTCATTGCATCAATGTTGATAACTAACCTTCACTGCATTGATGTAGGTAACTACCCTTCACTGCATCGATGTAGATAATTACCATTCACTGCATCCATGTAGACAACCGCCCATCACTACCTCGACGTATATAACCGTCCTTCACTGCGTCAATGTAGATAATTACCCTTCTCAGCGTCGATGTAGATAACTACCCTTCACAGCTTCGATGTAGATAACTACCCTTCACAGCTTCGATGTAGATAACTACCCTTCACTGCATCCATGTGGATAACGACACTTCACAGCGTCAATATAGAGGACTACCTTTCACTGTGTCAATGTAGACAACTACCCTTCACTGCGTCAATGTAGATAACTCTCCTTCACTGCATCAATGTAAATAACTCTCCTTCACTGTGTCGATGAAGATAACTACCCATCACTGTGTCAATGCAGATAACTGCCCTTCACTGATTCATGTCGATAATGACACTTCACTGCATCAATGTAGATAACGACCCATTACTGCGTCAATGTAGATAACGACTCGTTACTGTGTCGATGTAGATAACTGCCCGTCACTGCATCGATATAGGTAACTGCCCGTGACTGCATCGATGTAGATAACTACCCCTCACTGCATCAACGTAGATAACTACTACTCACAGCGTCCATGTAAATAACTACCCCTCACTGCATTGAACTAGATAACTACCACTCACTGCATCGATATAACTACCCTTCACTGCGTCAATGTAGATAACAACCCTTCACTGCGTCAAAGTAGATAACTACCCTTCACCTCATCAATCTACATAACTACCATTCACAGCGTCGATGTAGATAACCCATTCACAGCGTCGATGTAGATAACCCCTTCACTGCATCAAGGTTGATAACTACCCTTCACAGCTTCGATGTAGATAACTACCCTTCACTGCGTCTATGTAGATAACTACCCTTCACTGCATGGATGTAGATAACTACCCTTCACTGCATGGATGTAGATAACTACCCTTCACTGCATCAATGTAGCTAACTGCCCTTCACTGCATCAATGTAGATGACTACCCATCACTGCAAAGATGTAGATATCTCCCCGTCACTGTGTCAATGCAAATAACTACCCTTCACTGATTAATGTGGATAACTACCCTTCACTGCATCGATGTAGATGAGTACCGGTCACTGTAAAGATGTAGATAACTACCCATCACTGCAAAGATGCAGATAACTAACCGGCACTGCGTCAATACAGATAACTACCCATCACTGCATCGCTGTAGATAACTAAGCTTCACTGCATCGATGTAGATAACTGCCCGTCACTGTATCGATGTAGATAATTAACCTACACTGCATCATGTGGATAACGACACTTCACTGCGTCAATGTAGATGACTACCCTACAGTGCGTCATTATAACCACCCTTCACTGCATCAATGTAGATAACTACCTTTCAATGCGTCGATGTAGATAACTACTCTTCACTGCGTCAATGTAGATAACTACCCTTCACTGCATCGATGTAGATAACTGCCCGTCACTGTATCGATGTAGATAATTAACCTTCACTGCATCATGTGGATAACGACACTTCACTGCGTCAATGTAGATGACTACCCTACAGTGCGTCATTATAACCACCCTTCACTGCATCAATGTAGATAACTACCTTTCAATGCGTCGATGTAGATAACTACTCTTCACTGCGTCAATGTAGATAACTACCCTTCACTGCATCGATGTAGATAACTGCCCGTCACTGTATCGATGTAGATAATTAACCTTCACTGCATCATGTGGATAACGACACTTCACTGCGTCAATGTAGATAACTACCCTTCACTGCGTCGATGTGGGTAACTACACTTCACTGCACCCATGTGGATAAGTACACTTCACTGCACCCATCCGGATAACTACCCTTCACTGCATGAATGTAGATAACTACCCGTCAGTGCAGGATGTAGATAACTGCCCGTCACTGTATCGATGTAGATAATTAACCTTCACTGCATCATGTGGATAACGACACTTCACTGCGTCAATGTAGATGACTACCCATCACTGCGTCATTATAACTACCCTTCACTGCGTCGATGTAGATAACTACTCTTCACTGCGTCAATGTAGATAACTACCCTTCACTGCATCGATGTAGATAACTACCCTTCACAGTGTCATTGTAGATAACTACCCTTCACTCATTCAATGTAAATAACTACCCTTCACTGCATCCATGCGGATAACGACACTTCACTGCCTCAATGTAGATGAGCACATTTCACTGCGTCAATGTAGATAACGACCCTTCCCTGCATCAATGTAGATAACTACCCTTCACTACTTCAATGTAGATAACTACCCTTCACTGCGTCGATGTGGGTAACTACACTTCACTGCACCCATGTGGATAAGTACACTTCACTGCACCCATCCGGATAACTACCCTTCACTGCGTGAATGTAGATAACTACCCGTCAGTGCAAAGATGTAGATAACTACCCGTCAGTGCATCAATTTAGATAACTACCCTTCACTGATTCATGTGGATAATGACACTTCACTGCATCAATGTAGATAACGACCCTTCACTACTTCCATGTCGATAATGACCCTTCACTGCATCGATGTAGATAACTAACCATCACTGCATCGATGTAGATAACGACCCTTCACTACTTCCATGTCGATAATGACCCTTCACTGCATCGATGTAGATAACTAACCATCACTGCATCGATGTAGATAACTACCCGTCAGTGCAAAGAACTAGATAACTACCCATCAGTGCATCAATGTAGATAACTACCCTTCACTGCGTCAATGTAGATAACTACCCGTTACTGCGTCAATGTAGATAACCACTCGTTACTGTGTCAATGTAGATAACTGCCCGTCACTGCATCGATGTAGATAACTAACCATCACTGCATCGATGTAGATAACTACCCGTCAGTGCAAAGAACTAGATAACTACCCATCAGTGCATCAATGTAGATAACTACCCTTCACTGCGTCAATGTAGATAACTACCCGTTACTGCGTCAATGTAGATAACCACTCGTTACTGTGTCAATGTAGATAACTGCCCGTCACTGCATCGATATAGGTAACTGCCCGTCACTGCATCGATGTAGATAACTACCCCTCAATGCATCGATGTACATAACTACCCCTCACTGCATCAAAGTAGATAACTACTCCTCACAGCATCCATGTAAATAACTACCCCTCACTGCATCGAAGTAGATAACTACCCTTCACCTCATCGATCTACATAACAACCATTCACAGTGTCAATGCAGATAACTACCATTCACAGCGTCAATGTAGATAACTACCCTTCACTGCGTCGATGTAGATAACTACCCTTCACCTCATCGATCTACAGAACTACCATTCACAGCGTCGATGTAGATAACCACTTCACTGCATCTATGTAGATAACTACCCTTCACTGCATGGATGTAGAAAACTACCCTTCACTGCATCAATGTAGCTAACTGCCCTTCACTGCGTCAACGTAGATGACTACCAATTACTGCAAAGATGTAGATAACTACCCTTCACTGCATTAATGTAGATAACTACCCTTCACAGCTTCGATGTAGATAACTACCCTTCGTTGCGTCGATGTAGATAACTACCCTTCACAGCTTCGATGTAGATAACTACCCTTCGTTGCGTCGATGTAGATAACTACCCTTCACTGCATCCATGTGGATAACGACACTTCACAGCGTCAATATAGAGGACTACCTTTCACTGTGTCAATGTAGACAACTACCCTTCACTGCGACAATGTAGATAACTCTCACTCTCCTTCACTGCATCAATGTAAATAAGTCTCCTTCACTGTGTCGATGAAGATAACTCTCCTTCACTGCATCGATGTAGATAACTACCCTTCACAGTCTCATTGTAGATAACTACCATTCACAGCGTCGATGTAGATAACCCCTTCACTGCGTCGATGTAGATGACTACCCATCACTGCAAAGATGTTGATAACTCCCCGTCACTGTGTCAATGTAGATAACTACCCTTCACTGATTCATGTGGATAACTACCCTTCAATGCATCGATGTAGATGACTACCCGTCACAGTAAAGATGTAGATAACTACCCATCACTGTGTCAATGTAGATAACTGCCCTTCACTACTTCCATGTCGATAACGACCCTTCACTGCATCAATGTAAATAACGACCCTTCACTGCATCCATGTCGATAACTACCCTTCACTGCATCGATGTAGATAACTACCCGTCAGTGCAAAGATGTAGATAACTAACCGTCACTGCATCGATGTAGATAACTACCCGTCAGTGCAAACCACTAGATAACTACCCATCAGTGCATCAATGTAGATAACTACCCATCACTGCGTCAATGTAGATAACTACCCATTACTGCGTCAATGTAGATAATGACTCGTTACTGTGTCGATGTAGATAACTGCCCGTCACTGCATCGATATAGGTAACTGCCCGTCACTGCATCGATGTAGATAACTACCCCTCACTGCATCAACGTAGATAACTACTCCTCACAGCGTCCATGTAAATCACTACCCCTCACTGCATCGAAGTAGATAACTACCCCTCACTGCATCGATATAACTACCCTTCACTGCGTCAATGTAGATAACAACCCTTCACTGCGTCAAAGTAGATAACTACCCCACCTCATCGATCTACATAACTACCATTCACAGCGTTGATGTAGATAACCCCTTCACTGCATCAAGGTTGATAACTACCCTTCACAGCTTCGATGTAGATAACTACCCTTCACTGCGTCGATGCCTTCACTGCATGGATGTAGATAACTACCCTTCACAGCATCAATGTAGATGACTGCCCATCACTGCAAAGATGTAGATATCTCCCCGTCACTGTGTCAATGTAAATAACTACCCTTCACTGATTCATCTGGATAACTACCCTTCACTGCATCGATGTAGATGAATACCGGTCACTGTAAAGATGTAGATAACTACCCATCACTGCAAAGATGCAGATAACTAACCGTCACTGCGTCAATACAGATAACTACCCATCACTGCATCGCTGTAGATAACTAAGCTTCACTGCATCGATGTAGATAACTGCCCGTCACTGTATCGATGTAGATAATTAACCTTCACTGCATCATGTGGATAACGACAGTTCACTGAGTCAATGTAGATGACTACCCTTCACTGCGTCATTATAACTACCCTTCACTGCATCAATGTAGATAACTACCTTTCAATGCGTCGATGAAGATAACTGCCCTTCACTGCATCGATGTAGATAACTGCCCTTCACTGCATCGATGTAGATAACTGCCCGTCACTGTATCGATGTAGATAATTAACCTTCACTGCATCATGTGGATAACGACACTTCACTGCGTCAATGTAGATGACTACCCTTCACTGCGTCATTATAACTACCCTTCACAGCTTCGATGTAGATAACTACCCTTCACTGCGTCGATGTAGATAACTACCCTTCACTGCATCGATGTAGATAACTACCCTTCACAGTGTCATTGTAGATAACTACCCTTCACAGCGTAGATGTAGATAACCCCTTCACTGCATCGATGTAGATAACTGCCCTTCACTGCAAAGATGTTGATAACTCCCCGTCACTGTGTCAATGTAGATAACTAACCTTCACTACATTGATGTAGGTAACTACCCTTCACTGCATCGATGTAGATAATTACCATTCACTGCATCCATGTAGATAACCGCCCATCACTACCTCGATGTATATAACCGTCCTTCACTGCGTCAATGTAGATAACTACCCTTCACAGCTTCAATGTAGATAACTACCCTTCACAGCTTCGATGTAGATAACTACCCTTCGATGCGTCGATGTAGATAACTACCCTTCACTGCATCCATGTGGATAACGACACTTTACAGCGTAAATATAGAGGACTGCCTTTCACTGTGTCAATGTAGACAACTACCCTTCACTGCGTCAATGTAGATAACTCTCCTTCACTGCATCAATGTAAATCTCTCTTCATTGTGTCGATGAAGATAACTCTCCTTCACAGCGTCAATGTAGATAACTACCTTTCACTGCATCAATGTAGATAACTACCCTTCACAGCTTCGATGCAGATAACTACCCTTCGCTGCGTCGATGTAGATAACTACCCTTCACTGCATCCATGTGGATAACGACACTTCACAGCGTAAATATAGAGGACTACCTTTCACTGTGACAATGTAGACAACTACCCTTCACTGCGTCAATGTAGATAACTCTCCTTCACTGCATCAATGTAAATAACTCTCTTCACTGTGTCGATGAAGATAACTCTCCTTCACTGCATCGATGTAGATAATTACCATTCACTGCATCCATGTAGATAACCGCCCTTCACTGACTCGACGTATATAACCGGCCTTCACTGCGTCAGTGTAGATAATTACCCTTCTCAGCGTCGATGTGGATAACTACCCTTCACAGCTTCGATGTAGATAACTACCCTTCACCCGTTGATGTAGATAACTACCCTCCACTGCGTCGATGTAGATAACTACCCTTCACTCATTCAATGTAGATAACAACCCTTCACTGCATGCATGTGGATAACGACACTTCACAGCGTCAATATAGAGGACTACCTTTCACTGTGTCAATGCAGACTACTACCCTTCACTGCAACAATGTAGATAACTACCTTTCACTGCTTCGATATAAATAATTACCCTTCAATGCATTGGTGTAGATAACTACCCTTCACCTGATCGATCTACATAACTACCATTCATGGTGTCAATGTAGGTAACTGTCCTTCACTGCATCGATGCAAATAACTACTATTCAATGCATCGATGTAGATAACGACCCTTCGCGGTGTCATTGTAGATAACTACCCTTCACTACGTCGATGTGGGTAACTACACTTCACTGCACCCATCTGGATAACTACCCTTCACTGCACCCATCTGGATACCTACTCTTCACTGCGTGAATGTAGATAACTACCCGTCAGTGCAAAGATGTAGATAACTAACCATCACTGCATCGATGTAGATAACTACCCGTCAGTGCAAAGATGTAGATAACTAACCATCACTGCATCGATTTAGATAACTACCCAGCAGTGCAAAGATGTAGATAACTACCCGTCAGTGCGTCAATGTAGATAACTACCCTTCACTGCGTCAATGTCGATAAATACCCGTTACTGCGTCAATGTAGATAACCACCCGTTACTGTGTCGATGTAGATAACTGCCCGTCACTGCATCGATATAGGTAACTACCCGTCACTGCATCGATGTAGATAACTACCCCTCACTGCATCAATGTACATAACTACCCCTCACTGCATCAACCTAGATAACTACTCCTCACAGCGTCCATGTAAATAACTACCCTTCACTGCATCAAAGTAGATAACTACCCGTCACTGCATTGATGTTACTATCCATCACTGTGTCGATGTAACTACCCTTCACTGCGTCAATGCAGGTAACTACCCTTCACCTCATTGATCTACATAACTACCATTCACAGTGTCGATGTAGATAACCCCTTCACTGCATCTATGTAGATAACTACTCTTCACTGCATGGATGTAGATAACTGCCCTTCACTGCATCAATATAGATGACTACCCGTCACTGCAAAGATGTAGATAACTACCCGTCACTGCATCAATGTAGATAACTACCCTTCACTGCATGGATGTAGATAACTACCCGTCACTGCATCAATGTAGATAACTACCCTTCACTGCATGGATGTAGTTAACTGCCCTTCACTGCATCGATGTAGATGACTACCCGTCACTGCGTCGATGTAAGTAAGCTTCACTGCAAAGATCTACATAACTACCCTTCACTGCATCAATGTAGATACCCTTCAGTGAATCGATGTAGATAACTACCCTTCACTGCATCGATGTAGTTAACTACCCTTCACCTCATCGATCTACATAACAACCATTCACAGCGTCAATGTATTTAACAGCCCTTCACCTCATCGATCTACATAACTACCCTTCACAGTGTCAATGCAGGTAACTACCCATCACAGCGTCAATGAAGATAACTACCCTTCACTGCGTCGATATAGATAACTACCCTTCACCTCATCGATCTACAGAACTACCATTCACAGCGTCGATGTAGATAACCCCTTCACTGCATCTATGTAGATAACTACCCATCACTGCATGGATATACATAACTACCCCTCACTGCATCAATGTAGATAATTAATCCTCACAGCGCCCATGTAAATAACTACCCATCACTGCATCGAAGTAGATAACTACCACTCACTGCATCGATGTTACTATCCTTCACTGCGTCGATGTAGATAACTACCCTTCACTGCGTCAATGTAGATAACTACCCTTTACTGCGTCGATGTAGATAACAACACTTCACTACATCGATGTAGATAATTACCATTCACTGCATCCATGTAGATAACCGCCCTTCACTGCCTCGATGTATATAACCATCCTTCCCTGCGTCAATGTAGATAACTACCCTTCACTGCGTCAATGTAGATAACAACCCTTCACTGCGTCAATGTAGATAACTACCCTTCACTCATTCAATGTAGATAACTACCCTTCACTACATCAATGTAGATAACTAGCATTCACTGCGTCGATGTGGGTAACTACACTTCACTGCACCCATGTGAATAAGTACACTTCACTGCACCCATCTGGATAACTACCCTTTACTGCGTGAATGTAGATAACTACCCATCAGTGCAAAGATGTAGATAACTAACAATAACTGCATCGATGTAGATAACTACCCGTCAGTGCAAAGATGTAGGTAACTAACCATCACTGCATCGATGTAGATAACTACCCGTCAGTGCAAAGATGTAGATAACTACCCGTCAGTGCATCAATTTAGATAACTACCCTTCACTGCGTCAATGTCGATAACTACCCATTACTGCGTCAATGTAGATAACCACCCGTTACCGTGTCGATGTAGATAACTGCCCGTCACTCCATCGATGTAGATAACTACCCCTCACTGCATCAATGTACATAACTACCCCTGACTGCATCAACATAGATAACTACTCTTCACAGCGTCCATGTAAATAACTACCCTTCACTACATCGAAGTAGATAACTACCCATCACCGCATCGATGTTACTATCCTTCACTGCGTCAATGTAGATAACTACCCTTCACTGCGTCAATGTAGATAACTAACCTTCACTGCGTCGATGTAGATAACAACACTTCACCTCATCGATCTACATAACTACCATTCACAGCGTCGATGTAGATAACCCCTTCACTGCATCTATGTAGATAACTACCCGTCACTGCATCAATGTAGATAACTACCCTTCACTGCATGGATGTAGATAACTGCCCTTCACTGCATCGATGTAGATAACTACCCTTCACTGCATCAATGTAGATACCCTTCAGTGGATCGATGTAGATAACTACCCTTCACTGCATCGATGTAGGTAACTACCCTTCACCTCATCGATCTACATAACAACCATTCACAGTGTCAATGTATTTAAAAGCCCTTCACCTCATCGATCTACATAACTACCCTTCACAGCATCAATGTAGATAACTACCCTTCACTGCGTCGATGTAGATAACTACCCTTCACTTCATCGATCTACAGAACTACCATTCACAACGTCGATGTAGATAACCCCTTCACTGCATCTATGTAGATAACTACCCTTCACTGCATGGATGTAGATAACCACCCTTCACTGCATCAATGTAGCTAACTGCCCTTCACTGCATCAACGTAGATGACTAACCATTACTGCAAAGATGTAGATAACTACCCTTCACTGCATCGATGTACATGACTACCTATCACTGCATCGATGTTGATGACTACCCGTTACTGCAAAGATGTTGATGACTACCCGTCACTGCAAAGATGTAGATAACTACCCGTCACTGCGTCAATATAGATACCCTTCAGTGGATTGATGTAGATAACTACCATTCACTGCGTCAATGTAGATGACTACCCTTCACTGCATCATTATAGATAACTACCCTTCACTGCGTCGATGTAAGTAAGCTTCACTGCAACGATCTACATAACTACCCTTCATTGCATCAATGTAGATAACTAACCTTCACTGCATTGATGTAGGTAACTACCCTTCACTGCATCGATGTAGATAATTACCATTCACTGCATCCATGTAGACAACCGCCCATCACTACCTCGACGTATATAACCGTCCTTCACTGCGTCAATGTAGATAATTACCCTTCTCAGCGTCGATGTAGATAACTACCCTTCACAGCTTCGATGTAGATAACTACCCTTCACAGCTTCGATGTAGATAACTACCCTTCACTGCATCCATGTGGATAACGACACTTCACAGCGTCAATATAGAGGACTACCTTTCACTGTGTCAATGTAGACAACTACCCTTCACTGCGTCAATGTAGATAACTCTCCTTCACTGCATCAATGTAAATAACTCTCCTTCACTGTGTCGATGAAGATAACTACCCATCACTGTGTCAATGCAGATAACTGCCCTTCACTGATTCATGTCGATAATGACACTTCACTGCATCAATGTAGATAACGACCCATTACTGCGTCAATGTAGATAACGACTCGTTACTGTGTCGATGTAGATAACTGCCCGTCACTGCATCGATATAGGTAACTGCCCGTGACTGCATCGATGTAGATAACTACCCCTCACTGCATCAACGTAGATAACTACTACTCACAGCGTCCATGTAAATAACTACCCCTCACTGCATTGAACTAGATAACTACCACTCACTGCATCGATATAACTACCCTTCACTGCGTCAATGTAGATAACAACCCTTCACTGCGTCAAAGTAGATAACTACCCTTCACCTCATCAATCTACATAACTACCATTCACAGCGTCGATGTAGATAACCCATTCACAGCGTCGATGTAGATAACCCCTTCACTGCATCAAGGTTGATAACTACCCTTCACAGCTTCGATGTAGATAACTACCCTTCACTGCGTCTATGTAGATAACTACCCTTCACTGCATGGATGTAGATAACTACCCTTCACTGCATCAATGTAGCTAACTGCCCTTCACTGCATCAATGTAGATGACTACCCATCACTGCAAAGATGTAGATATCTCCCCGTCACTGTGTCAATGTAAATAACTACCCTTCACTGATTCATGTGGATAACTACCCTTCACTGCATCGATGTAGATGAGTACCGGTCACTGTAAAGATGTAGATAACTACCCATCACTGCAAAGATGCAGATAACTAACCGGCACTGCGTCAATACAGATAACTACCCATCACTGCATCGCTGTAGATAACTAAGCTTCACTGCATCGATGTAGATAACTGCCCGTCACTGTATCGATGTAGATAATTAACCTTCACTGCATCATGTGGATAACGACACTTCACTGCGTCAATGTAGATGACTACCCTACAGTGCGTCATTATAACCACCCTTCACTGCATCAATGTAGATAACTACCTTTCAATGCGTCGATGTAGATAACTACTCTTCACTGCGTCAATGTAGATAACTACCCTTCACTGCATCGATGTAGATAACTGCCCGTCACTGTATCGATGTAGATAATTAACCTTCACTGCATCATGTGGATAACGACACTTCACTGCGTCAATGTAGATGACTACCCTTCACTGCGTCATTATAACTATCCTTCACAGCTTCGATGTAGATAACTACCCTTCACTGCGTCGACGTATATATCTACTCTTCACTGCGTCAATATAGATAACTACCCTTCACTGCATCGATGTAGATAACTACCCTTCACTGCGTCAATGTAGATAACAACCCTTCACTGCGTCAATGTAGATAACTACCCTTCACTCATTCAATGTAGATAACTACCCTTCACTACATCAATGTAGATAACTAGCATTCACTGCGTCGATGTGGGTAACTACACTTCACTGCACCCATGTGAATAAGTACACTTCACTGCACCCATCTGGATAACTACCCTTTACTGCGTGAATGTAGATAACTACCCATCAGTGCAAAGATGTAGATAACTAACAATAACTGCATCGATGTAGATAACTACCCGTCAGTGCAAAGATGTAGGTAACTAACCATCACTGCATCGATGTAGATAACTACCCGTCAGTGCAAAGATGTAGATAACTACCCGTCAGTGCATCAATTTAGATAACTACCCTTCACTGCGTCAATGTCGATAACTACCCATTACTGCGTCAATGTAGATAACCACCCGTTACCGTGTCGATGTAGATAACTGCCCGTCACTCCATCGATGTAGATAACTACCCCTCACTGCATCAATGTACATAACTACCCCTGACTGCATCAACATAGATAACTACTCTTCACAGCGTCCATGTAAATAACTACCCTTCACTACATCGAAGTAGATAACTACCCATCACCGCATCGATGTTACTATCCTTCACTGCGTCAATGTAGATAACTACCCTTCACTGCATCGATGTAGATAACTGCCCGTCACTGTATCGATGTAGATAATTAACCTTCACTGCATCATGTGGATAACGACACTTCACTGCGTCAATGTAGATAACTACCCTTCACTGCGTCGATGTGGGTAACTACACTTCACTGCACCCATGTGGATAAGTACACTTCACTGCACCCATCCGGATAACTACCCTTCACTGCATGAATGTAGATAACTACCCGTCAGTGCAGGATGTAGATAACTGCCCGTCACTGTATCGATGTAGATAATTAACCTTCACTGCATCATGTGGATAACGACACTTCACTGCGTCAATGTAGATGACTACCCATCACTGCGTCATTATAACTACCCTTCACTGCGTCGATGTAGATAACTACCCTTCACAGTGTCATTGTAGATAACTACCCTTCACTCATTCAATGTAAATAACTACCCTTCACTGCATCCATGCGGATAACGACACTTCACTGCCTCAATGTAGATGAGCACATTTCACTGCGTCAATGTAGATAACGACCCTTCCCTGCATCAATGTAGATAACTACCCTTCACTACTTCAATGTAGATAACTACCCTTCACTGCGTCGATGTGGGTAACTACACTTCACTGCACCCATGTGGATAAGTACACTTCACTGCACCCATCCGGATAACTACCCTTCACTGCGTGAATGTAGATAACTACCCGTCAGTGCAAAGATGTAGATAACTACCCGTCAGTGCATCAATTTAGATAACTACCCTTCACTGCGTCAATGTCGATAACTACCCATTACTGCGTCAATGTAGATAACCACCCGTTACCGTGTCGATGTAGATAACTGCCCGTCACTGCATCGATGTAGATAACTACCCCTCACTGCATCAATGTACATAACTACCCCTCACTGCATCAACATAGATAACTACTCCTCACAGCGTCCATGTAAATAACTACCCTTCACTACATCGAAGTAGATAACTACCCGTCACCGCATCGATGTTACTATCCTTCACTGCGTCAATGTAGATAACTACCCTTCACTGCGTCAATGTAGATAACTAACCTTCACTGCGTCGATGTAGATAACAACACTTCACCTCATCGATCTACATAACTACCATTCACAGCGTCGATGTAGATAACCCCTTCACTGCATCTATGTAGATAACTACCCGTCACTGCATCAATGTAGATAACTACCCTTCACTGCATGGATGTAGATAACTGCCCTTCACTGCATCGATGTAGATGACTACCCGTCACTGCGTCGATGTAAGTAAGCTTCACTGCAAAGATCTACATAACTACCCTTCACTGCATCAATGTAGATACCCTTCAGTGGATCGATGTAGATAACTACCCTTCACTACATCGATGTAGGTAACTACCCTTCACCTCATCGATCTACATAACAACCATTCACAGTGTCAATGTATTTAACAGCCCTTCACCTCATCGATCTACATAACTACCCTTCACAGCATCAATGTAGATAACTACCCTTCACTGCGTCGATGTAGATAACTACCCTTCACTTCATCGATCTACAGAACTACCATTCACAACGTCGATGTAGATAACCCCTTCACTGCATCTATGTAGATAACTACCCTTCACTGCATGGATGTAGATAACTACCCTTCACTGCATCAATGTAGCTAACTGCCCTTCACTGCATCAACGTAGATGACTAACCATTACTGCAAAGATGTAGATAACTACCCTTCACTGCATCGATGTACATGACTACCTATCACTGCATCGATGTTGATGACTACCCGTTACTGCAAAGATGTTGATGACTACCCGTCACTGCAAAGATGTAGATAACTACCCGTCACTGCGTCAATATAGATACCCTTCAGTGGATTGATGTAGATAACTACCATTCACTGCGTCAATGTAGATGACTACACTTCACTGCATCGATGTAAGTAAGCTTCACTGCAACGATCTACATAACTACCCTTCACTGCATCAATGTAGCTAACTGCCCTTCACTGCATCAATGTAGATGACTACCCATCACTGCAAAGATGTAGATATCTCCCCGTCACTGTGTCAATGTAAATAACTACCCTTCACTGATTCATGTGGATAACTACCCTTCACTGCATCGATGTAGATGAGTACCGGTCACTGTAAAGATGTAGATAACTACCCATCACTGCAAAGATGCAGATAACTAACCGGCACTGCGTCAATACAGATAACTACCCATCACTGCATCGCTGTAGATAACTAAGCTTCACTGCATCGATGTAGATAACTGCCCGTCACTGTATCGATGTAGATAATTAACCTTCACTGCATCATGTGGATAACGACACTTCACTGCGTCAATGTAGATGACTACCCTACAGTGCGTCATTATAACCACCCTTCACTGCATCAATGTAGATAACTACCTTTCAATGCGTCGATGTAGATAACTACTCTTCACTGCGTCAATGTAGATAACTACCCTTCACTGCATCGATGTAGATAACTGCCCGTCACTGTATCGATGTAGATAATTAACCTTCACTGCATCATGTGGATAACGACACTTCACTGCGTCAATGTAGATGACTACCCTTCACTGCGTCATTATAACTATCCTTCACAGCTTCGATGTAGATAACTACCCTTCACTGCGTCGACGTATATATCTACTCTTCACTGCGTCAATATAGATAACTACCCTTCACTGCATCGATGTAGATAACTACCCTTCACCCGTTGATGTAGATAACTACCCTCCACTGCGTCGATGTAGATAACTACCCTTCACTCATTCAATGTAGATAACAACCCTTCACTGCATGCATGTGGATAACGACACTTCACAGCGTCAATATAGAGGACTACCTTTCACTGTGTCAATGCAGACTACTACCCTTCACTGCAACAATGTAGATAACTACCTTTCACTGCTTCGATATAAATAATTACCCTTCAATG
The DNA here is from genome assembly GCF_048418815.1 of Hemitrygon akajei. Taxonomy (NCBI): domain Eukaryota; kingdom Metazoa; phylum Chordata; class Chondrichthyes; order Myliobatiformes; family Dasyatidae; genus Hemitrygon; species Hemitrygon akajei. The sequence goes on from NC_133127.1 coordinate 52,558,312, forward strand.
CATTGGTGTAGATAACTACCCTTCACCTGATCGATCTACATAACTACCATTCATGGCGTCAATGTAGGTAACTGTCCTTCACTGCATCGATGCAAATAACTACTATTCACTGCATCGATGTAGATAACGACCCTTCGCGGTGTCATTGTAGATAACTACCCTTCACTACGTCGATGTGGGTAACTACACTTCACTGCACCCATCTGGATAACTACCCTTCACTGCACCCATCTGGATACCTACTCTTCACTGCGTGAAGGTAGATAACTACCCGTCAGTGCAAAGATGTAGATAACTAACCATCACTGCATCGATGTAGATAACTACCCGTCAGTGCAAAGATGTAGATAACTAACCATCACTGCATCGATTTAGATAACTACCCGGCAGTGCAAAGATGTAGATAACTACCCGTCAGTGCGTCAATGTAGATAACTACCCTTCACTGCGTCAATGTCGATAAATACCCGTTACTGCGTCAATGTAGATAACCACCCGTTACTGTGTCGATGTAGATAACTGCCCGTCACTGCATCGATATAGGTAACTACCCGTCACTGCATCGATGTAGATAACTACCCCTCACTGCATCAATGTACATAACTACCCCTCACTGCATCAACCTAGATAACTACTCCTCACAGCGTCCATGTAAATAACTACCCTTCACTGCATCAAAGTAGATAACTACCCGTCACTGCATTGATGTTACTATCCATCACTGTGTCGATGTAACTACCCTTCACTGCGTCAATGCAGGTAACTACCCTTCACCTCATTGATCTACATAACTACCATTCAGTGTCGATGTAGATAACCCCTTCACTGCATCTATGTAGATAACTACTCTTCACTGCATGGATGTAGATAACTGCCCTTCACTGCATCAATATAGATGACTACCCGTCACTGCAAAGATGTAGATAACTACCCGTCACTGCATCAATGTAGATAACTACCCTTCACTGCATGGATGTAGTTAACTGCCCTTCACTGCATCGATGTAGATGACTACCCGTCACTGCGTCGATGTAAGTAAGCTTCACTGCAAAGATCTACATAACTACCCTTCACTGCATCAATGTAGATACCCTTCAGTGAATCGATGTAGATAACTACCCTTCACTGCATCGATGTAGTTAACTACCCTTCACCTCATCGATCTACATAACAACCATTCACAGCGTCAATGTATTTAACAGCCCTTCACCTCATCGATCTACATAACTACCCTTCACAGTGTCAATGCAGGTAACTACCCATCACAGCGTCAATGAAGATAACTACCCTTCACTGCGTCGATATAGATAACTACCCTTCACCTCATCGATCTACAGAACTACCATTCACAGCGTCGATGTAGATAACCCCTTCACTGCATCTATGTAGATAACTACCCATCACTGCATGGATATACATAACTACCCCTCACTGCATCAATGTAGATAATTAATCCTCACAGCGCCCATGTAAATAACTACCCATCACTGCATCGAAGTAGATAACTACCACTCACTGCATCGATGTTACTATCCTTCACTGCGTCGATGTAGATAACTACCCTTCACTGCGTCAATGTAGATAACTACCCTTTACTGCGTCGATGTAGATAACAACACTTCACTACATCGATGTAGATAATTACCATTCACTGCATCCATGTAGATAACCGCCCTTCACTGCCTCGATGTATATAACCATCCTTCCCTGCGTCAATGTAGATAACTACCCTTCACAGCTTCAATGTAGATAACTACCCTTCACTGCGTCAATGTAGATAACAACCCTTCACTGCGTCAATGTAGATAACAACCCTTCACTCATTCAATGTAGATAACTACCCTTCACTACATCAATGTAGATAACTAGCATTCACTGCGTCGATGTGGGTAACTACACTTCACTGCACCCATGTGAATAAGTACACTTCACTGCACCCATCTGGATAACTACCCTTTACTGCGTGAATGTAGATAACTACCCATCAGTGCAAAGATGTAGATAACTAACAATAACTGCATCGATGTAGATAACTACCCGTCAGTGCAAAGATGTAGGTAACTAACCATCACTGCATCGATGTAGATAACTACCCGTCAGTGCAAAGATGTAGATAACTACCCGTCAGTGCATCAATTTAGATAACTACCCTTCACTGCGTCAATGTCGATAACTACCCATTACTGCGTCAATGTAGATAACCACCCGTTACCGTGTCGATGTAGATAACTGCCCGTCACTCCATCGATGTAGATAACTACCCCTCACTGCATCAATGTACATAACTACCCCTCACTGCATCAACATAGATAACTACTCCTCACAGCGTCCATGTAAATAACTACCCTTCACTACATCGAAGTAGATAACTACCCGTCACCGCATCGATGTTACTATCCTTCACTGCGTCAATGTAGATAACTACCCTTCACTGCGTCAATGTAGATAACTAACCTTCACTGCGTCGATGTAGATAACAACACTTCACCTCATCGATCTACATAACTACCATTCACAGCGTCGATGTAGATAACCCCTTCACTGCATCTATGTAGATAACTACCCGTCACTGCATCAATGTAGATAACTACCCTTCACTGCATGGATGTAGATAACTGCCCTTCACTGCATCGATGTAGATAACTACCCTTCACTGCATCAATGTAGATACCCTTCAGTGGATCGATGTAGATAACTACCCTTCACTGCATCGATGTAGGTAACTACCCTTCACCTCATCGATCTACATAACAACCATTCACAGTGTCAATGTATTTAACAGCCCTTCACCTCATCGATCTACATAACTACCCTTCACAGCATCAATGTAGATAACTACCCTTCACTGCGTCGATGTAGATAACTACCCTTCACTTCATCGATCTACAGAACTACCATTCACAACGTCGATGTAGATAACCCCTTCACTGCATCTATGTAGATAACTACCCTTCACTGCATGGATGTAGATAACTGCCCTTCACTGCATCAACGTAGATGACTAACCATTACTGCAAAGATGTAGATAACTACCCTTCACTGCATCGATGTACATGACTACCTATCACTGCATCGATGTTGATGACTACCCGTTACTGCAAAGATGTTGATGACTACCCGTCACTGCAAAGATGTAGATAACTACCCGTCACTGCGTCAATATAGATACCCTTCAGTGGATTGATGTAGATAACTACCATTCACTGCGTCAATGTAGATGACTACACTTCACTGCATCATTATAGATAACTACCCTTCACTGCGTCGATGTAAGTAAGCTTCACTGCAACGATCTACATAACTACCCTTCATTGCATCAATGTAGATAACTAACCTTCACTGCATTGATGTAGGTAACTACCCTTCACTGCATCGATGTAGATAATTACCATTCACTGCATCCATGTAGACAACCGCCCATCACTACCTCGACGTATATAACCGTCCTTCACTGCGTCAATGTAGATAATTACCCTTCTCAGCGTCGATGTAGATAACTACCCTTCACAGCTTCGATGTAGATAACTACCCTTCACAGCTTCGATGTATATAACTACCCTTCACTGCATCCATGTGGATAACGACACTTCACAGCGTCAATATAGAGGACTACCTTTCACTGTGTCAATGTAGACAACTACCCTTCACTGCGTCAATGTAGATAACTCTCCTTCACTGCATCAATGTAAATAACTCTCCTTCACTGTGTCGATGAAGATAACTACCCATCACTGTGTCAATGCAGATAACTGCCCTTCACTGATTCATGTCGATAATGACACTTCACTGCATCAATGTAGATAACGACCCATTACTGCGTCAATGTAGATAACGACTCGTTACTGTGTCGATGTAGATAACTGCCCGTCACTGCATCGATATAGGTAACTGCCCGTGACTGCATCGATGTAGATAACTACCCCTCACTGCATCAACGTAGATAACTACTACTCACAGCGTCCATGTAAATAACTACCCCTCACTGCATTGAACTAGATAACTACCACTCACTGCATCGATATAACTACCCTTCACTGCGTCAATGTAGATAACAACCCTTCACTGCGTCAAAGTAGATAACTACCCTTCACCTCATCAATCTACATAACTACCATTCACAGCGTCGATGTAGATAACCCATTCACAGCGTCGATGTAGATAACCCCTTCACTGCATCAAGGTTGATAACTACCCTTCACAGCTTCGATGTAGATAACTACCCTTCACTGCGTCTATGTAGATAACTACCCTTCACTGCATGGATGTAGATAACTACCCTTCACTGCATCAATGTAGCTAACTGCCCTTCACTGCATCAATGTAGATGACTACCCATCACTGCAAAGATGTAGATATCTCCCCGTCACTGTGTCAATGTAAATAACTACCCTTCACTGATTCATGTGGATAACTACCCTTCACTGCATCGATGTAGATGAGTACCGGTCACTGTAAAGATGTAGATAACTACCCATCACTGCAAAGATGCAGATAACTAACCGGCACTGCGTCAATACAGATAACTACCCATCACTGCATCGCTGTAGATAACTAAGCTTCACTGCATCGATGTAGATAACTGCCCGTCACTGTATCGATGTAGATAATTAACCTACACTGCATCATGTGGATAACGACACTTCACTGCGTCAATGTAGATGACTACCCTACAGTGCGTCATTATAACCACCCTTCACTGCATCAATGTAGATAACTACCCTTCACTGCATCGATGTAGATAACTACCCTTCACAGTGTCATTGTAGATAACTACCCTTCACTCATTCAATGTAAATAACTACCCTTCACTGCATCCATGCGGATAACGACACTTCACTGCCTCAATGTAGATGAGCACATTTCACTGCGTCAATGTAGATAACGACCCTTCCCTGCATCAATGTAGATAACTACCCTTCACTACTTCAATGTAGATAACTACCCTTCACTGCGTCGATGTGGGTAACTACACTTCACTGCACCCATGTGGATAAGTACACTTCACTGCACCCATCCGGATAACTACCCTTCACTGCGTGAATGTAGATAACTACCCGTCAGTGCAAAGATGTAGATAACTACCCGTCAGTGCATCAATTTAGATAACTACCCTTCACTGCGTCAATGTCGATAACTACCCATTACTGCGTCAATGTAGATAACCACCCGTTACCGTGTCGATGTAGATAACTGCCCGTCACTGCATCGATGTAGATAACTACCCCTCACTGCATCAATGTACATAACTACCCCTCACTGCATCAACATAGATAACTACTCCTCACAGCGTCCATGTAAATAACTACCCTTCACTACATCGAAGTAGATAACTACCCGTCACCGCATCGATGTTACTATCCTTCACTGCGTCAATGTAGATAACTACCCTTCACTGCGTCAATGTAGATAACTAACCTTCACTGCGTCGATGTAGATAACAACACTTCACCTCATCGATCTACATAACTACCATTCACAGCGTCGATGTAGATAACCCCTTCACTGCATCTATGTAGATAACTACCCGTCACTGCATCAATGTAGATAACTACCCTTCACTGCATGGATGTAGATAACTGCCCTTCACTGCATCGATGTAGATGACTACCCGTCACTGCGTCGATGTAAGTAAGCTTCACTGCAAAGATCTACATAACTACCCTTCACTGCATCAATGTAGATACCCTTCAGTGGATCGATGTAGATAACTACCCTTCACTACATCGATGTAGGTAACTACCCTTCACCTCATCGATCTACATAACAACCATTCACAGTGTCAATGTATTTAACAGCCCTTCACCTCATCGATCTACATAACTACCCTTCACAGCATCAATGTAGATAACTACCCTTCACTGCGTCGATGTAGATAACTACCCTTCACTTCATCGATCTACAGAACTACCATTCACAACGTCGATGTAGATAACCCCTTCACTGCATCTATGTAGATAACTACCCTTCACTGCATGGATGTAGATAACTACCCTTCACTGCATCAATGTAGCTAACTGCCCTTCACTGCATCAACGTAGATGACTAACCATTACTGCAAAGATGTAGATAACTACCCTTCACTGCATCGATGTACATGACTACCTATCACTGCATCGATGTTGATGACTACCCGTTACTGCAAAGATGTTGATGACTACCCGTCACTGCAAAGATGTAGATAACTACCCGTCACTGCGTCAATATAGATACCCTTCAGTGGATTGATGTAGATAACTACCATTCACTGCATCAATGTAGATAACTACACTTCACTGCATCATTATAGATAACTACCCTTCACTGCGTCGATGTAAGTAAGCTTCACTGCAACGATCTACATAACTACCCTTCATTGCATCAATGTAGATAACTAACCTTCACTGCATTGATGTAGGTAACTACCCTTCACTGCATCGATGTAGATAATTACCATTCACTGCATCCATGTAGACAACCGCCCATCACTACCTCGACGTATATAACCGTCCTTCACTGCGTCAATGTAGATAATTACCCTTCTCAGCGTCGATGTAGATAACTACCCTTCACAGCTTCGATGTAGATAACTACCCTTCACAGCTTCGATGTATATAACTACCCTTCACTGCATCCATGTGGATAACGACACTTCACGGCGTCAATATAGAGGACTACCTTTCACTGTGTCAATGTAGACAACTACCCTTCACTGCGTCAATGTAGATAACTCTCCTTCACTGCATCAATGTAAATAACTCTCCTTCACTGTGTCGATGAAGATAACTACCCATCACTGTGTCAATGCAGATAACTGCCCTTCACTGATTCATGTCGATAATGACACTTCACTGCATCAATGTAGATAACGACCCATTACTGCGTCAATGTAGATAACGACTCGTTACTGTGTCGATGTAGATAACTGCCCGTCACTGCATCGATATAGGTAACTGCCCGTGACTGCATCGATGTAGATAACTACCCCTCACTGCATCAACGTAGATAACTACTACTCACAGCGTCCATGTAAATAACTACCCCTCACTGCATTGAACTAGATAACTACCACTCACTGCATCGATATAACTACCCTTCACTGCGTCAATGTAGATAACAACCCTTCACTGCGTCAAAGTAGATAACTACCCTTCACCTCATCAATCTACATAACTACCATTCACAGCATCGATGTAGATAACCCATTCACAGCGTCGATGTAGATAACCCCTTCACTGCATCAAGGTTGATAACTACCCTTCACAGCTTCGATGTAGATAACTACCCTTCACTGCGTCTATGTAGATAACTACCCTTCACTGCATGGATGTAGATAACTACCCTTCACTGCATCAATGTAGCTAACTGCCCTTCACTGCATCAATGTAGATGACTACCCATCACTGCAAAGATGTAGATATCTCCCCGTCACTGTGTCAATGTAAATAACTACCCTTCACTGATTCATGTGGATAACTACCCTTCACTGCATCGATGTAGATGAGTACCGGTCACTGTAAAGATGTAGATAACTACCCATCACTGCAAAGATGCAGATAACTAACCGGCACTGCGTCAATACAGATAACTACCCATCACTGCATCGCTGTAGATAACTAAGCTTCACTGCATCGATGTAGATAACTGCCCGTCACTGTATCGATGTAGATAATTAACCTACACTGCATCATGTGGATAACGACACTTCACTGCGTCAATGTAGATGACTACCCTACAGTGCGTCATTATAACCACCCTTCACTGCATCAATGTAGATAACTACCTTTCAATGCGTCGATGTAGATAACTACTCTTCACTGCGTCAATGTAGATAACTACCCTTCACTGCATCGATGTAGATAACTGCCCGTCACTGTATCGATGTAGATAATTAACCTTCACTGCATCATGTGGATAACGACACTTCACTGCGTCAATGTAGATGACTACCCTTCACTGCGTCGACGTATATATCTACTCTTCACTGCGTCAATATAGATAACTACCCTTCACTGCATCGATGTAGATAACTACCCTTCACAGTGTCATTGTAGATAACTACCCTTCACTCATTCAATGTAAATAACTACCCTTCACTACGTCAATGTAGATAACTACCCTTCACTGCGTCGATGTGGGTAACTACATTTCACTGCACCCATGTGGATAAGTACACTTCACTGCACCCATCCGGATAACTACCCTTCACTGCATGAATGTAGATAACTACCCGTCAGTGCAGGATGTAGATAACTGCCCGTCACTGTATCGATGTAGATAATTAACCTTCACTGCATCATGTGGATAACGACACTTCACTGCGTCAATGTAGATGACTACCCATCACTGCATCATTATAACTACCCTTCACTGCGTCGATGTAGATAACTACTCTTCACTGCGTCAATGTAGATAACTACCCTTCACTGCATCAATGTAGATAACTACCCTTCACAGTGTCATTGTAAATAACTACCCTTCACTGCATCCATGCGGATAACGACACTTCACTGCCTCAATGTAGATGAGCACATTTCACTGCGTCAATGTAGATAACGACCCTTCCCTGCATCAATGTAGATAACTACCCTTCACTACTTCAATGTAGATAACTACCCTTCACTGCGTCGATGTGGGTAACTACACTTCACTGCACCCATGTGGATAAGTACACTTCACTGCACCCATCCGGATAACTACCCTTTACTGCGTGAATGTAGATAACTACCCGTCAGTGCAAAGATGTAGATAACTAACCATCACTGCATCGATGTAGATAACTACCCGTCAGTGCAAAGATGTAGATAACTACCCGTCAGTGCATCAATGTAGATAACTACCTTTCACTGCGTCAATGTCGATAACTACCCGTTACTGCGTCAATGTAGATAACTGCCCGTCACTGCATCGATATAGGTAACTGCCCGTCACTGCATCGATGTAGATAACTACCCCTCACTGCATCAATGTAAATAACTACCCCTCACTGCATCAACGTAGATAACTACTCCTCACAGCGTCCATGTAAATAACTACCCTTCACTACATCGAAGTAGATAACTACCCGTCACTGCAAAGATGTAGATAACTACCCGTCACTGCATCAATGTAGATAACTACCCTTCACTGCATGGATGTAGATAACTGCCCTTCACTGCATCAATGTAGATGACTACCCATCACTGCGTCGATGTAAGTAAGCTTCACTGCAAAGATCTACATAACTACCCTTCACTGCATCAATGTAGATACCCTTCAGTGGATCAATGTAGATAACTACCCTTCACTGCATCGATGTAGGTAACTACCCTTCACCTCATCGATCTACATAAAAACCATTCACAGCGTCAATGTATTTAACAGCTCTTCACCTCATCGATCTACATAACTACCCTTCACAGCGTCAATGCAGATAACTACCCTTAACAGCGTCAATGTAGATAACTACCCTTCACTGCGTTGATGTAGATAACTACCCTTCACCTCATCGATCTACAGAACTACCATTCAGTGTTGATGTAGATAACCCCTTCACTGCATCTATGTAGATAACTACCCTTCACTGCATGGATGTAGATAACTACCCTTCACTGTATCAATGTAGATAACTACCTATCACTGCATCGATGTTGATAACTACCCGTCACTGCAAAGATGTAGATAACTAGCCGTCACTGCGTCGATGTAAGTAAGCTTCACTGCAATGATCTACATAACTACCCTTCATTGCATCAATGTAGATAACTAACCTTCACTGCATTGATGTAGGTAACTACCCTTCACTGCATCGATGTAGATAATTACCATTCACTGCATCCATGTAGATAACCGCCCATCACTACCTCGATGTATATAACCGTCCTTCACTGCGTCAATGTAGATAACTACCCTTCACAGCTTTGATGGAGATAACTAACCTTCGCTGCGTCGATGTAGATAACTACCCTTCACTGCATCCATGTGGATAACGACACTTCACAGCGTAAATATAGAGGACTACCTTTCACTGTGTCAATGTAGACAACTACCCTTCACTGCGTCAATGTAGATAAGTCTCCTTCACTGCATCAATGTAAATAACTCTCTTCACTGTGTCGATGAAGATAACTCTCCTTCACAGCGTCAATGTAGATAACTACCTTTCACTGCATCAATGTAGATAACTACCCTTCACAGCTTCGATGTAGATAACTACCCTTCGCTGCGTCGATGTAGCTAACTACCCCTCAATGCATCGATGTACATAACTACCCCTCACTGCATCAAAGTAGATAACTACTCCTCACAGCATCCATGTAAATAACTACCCCTCACTGCATCGAAGTAGATAACTACCCTTCACCTCATCGATCTACATAACAACCATTCACAGTGTCAATGCAGATAACTACCATTCACAGCGTCAATGTAGATAACTACCCTTCACTGCGTCGATGTAGATAACTACCCTTCACCTCATCGATCTACAGAACTACCATTCACAGCGTCGATGTAGATAACCACTTCACTGCATCTATGTAGATAACTACCCTTCACTGCATGGATGTAGAAAACTACCCTTCACTGCATCAATGTAGCTAACTGCCCTTCACTGCGTCAACGTAGATGACTACCAATTACTGCAAAGATGTAGATAACTACCCTTCACTGCATTAATGTAGATAACTACCCTTCACAGCTTCGATGTAGATAACTACCCTTCGTTGCGTCGATGTAGATAACTACCCTTCACAGCTTCGATGTAGATAACTACCCTTCGTTGCGTCGATGTAGATAACTACCCTTCACTGCATCCATGTGGATAACGACACTTCACAGCGTCAATATAGAGGACTACCTTTCACTGTGTCAATGTAGACAACTACCCTTCACTGCGACAATGTAGATAACTCTCACTCTCCTTCACTGCATCAATGTAAATAAGTCTCCTTCACTGTGTCGATGAAGATAACTCTCCTTCACTGCATCGATGTCGATAACTACCCTTCACTGCATCAATGTAAATAACGACCCTTCACTGCATCCATGTCGATAACTACCCTTCACTGCATCGATGTAGATAACTACCCGTCAGTGCAAAGATGTAGATAACTAACCGTCACTGCATCGATGTAGATAACTACCCGTCAGTGCAAACCACTAGATAACTACCCATCAGTGCATCAATGTAGATAACTACCCATCACTGCGTCAATGTAGATAACTACCCATTACTGCGTCAATGTAGATAATGACTCGTTACTGTGTCAATGTAGATAACTGCCCGTCACTGCATCGATATAGGTAACTGCCCGTCACTGCATCGATGTAGATAACTACCCCTCACTGCATCAACGTAGATAACTACTCCTCACAGCGTCCATGTAAATCACTACCCCTCACTGCATCGAAGTAGATAACTACCCCTCACTGCATCGATATAACTACCCTTCACTGCGTCAATGTAGATAACAACCCTTCACTGCGTCAAAGTAGATAACTACCCCACCTCATCGATCTACATAACTACCATTCACAGCGTTGATGTAGATTACCCCTTCACTGCATCAAGGTTGATAACTACCCTTCACAGCTTCGATGTAGATAACTACCCTTCACTGCGTCGATGCCTTCACTGCATGGATGTAGATAACTACCCTTCACAGCATCAATGTAGATGACTGCCCATCACTGCAAAGATGTAGATATCTCCCCGTCACTGTGTCAATGTAAATAACTACCCTTCACTGATTCATCTGGATAACTACCCTTCACTGCATCGATGTAGATGAATACCGGTCACTGTAAAGATGTAGATAACTACCCATCACTGCAAAGATGCAGATAACTAACCGTCACTGCGTCAATACAGATAACTACCCATCACTGCATCGCTGTAGATAACTAAGCTTCACTGCATCGATGTAGATAACTGCCCGTCACTGTATCGATGTAGATAATTAACCTTCACTGCATCATGTGGATAACGACAGTTCACTGAGTCAATGTAGATGACTACCCTTCACTGCGTCATTATAACTACCCTTCACTGCATCAATGTAGATAACTACCTTTCAATGCGTCGATGTAGATAACTACTCTTCACTGCGTCAATGTAGATAACTGCCCTTCACTGCATCGATGTAGATAACTGCCCGTCACTGTATCGATGTAGATAATTAACCTTCACTGCATCATGTGGATAACGACACTTCACTGCGTCAATGTAGATGACTACCCTTCACTGCGTCATTATAACTACCCTTCACAGCTTCGATGTAGATAACTACCCTTCACTGCGTCGATGTAGATAACTACCCTTCACTGCATCGATGTAGATAACTACCCTTCACAGTGTCATTGTAGATAACTACCCTTCACAGCGTAGATGTAGATAACCCCTTCACTGCATCGATGTAGATAACTGCCCTTCACTGCAAAGATGTTGATAACTCCCCGTCACTGTGTCAATGTAGATAACTAACCTTCACTACATTGATGTAGGTAACTACCCTTCACTGCATCGATGTAGATAATTACCATTCACTGCATCCATGTAGATAACCGCCCATCACTACCTCGATGTATATAACCGTCCTTCACTGCGTCAATGTAGATAATTACCCTTCTCAGAGTCGATGTAGATAACTACCCTTCACTGCATCAATGTAGATAACTACCCTTCACAGCTTCGATGTAGATAACTACCCTTCGCTGCGTCGATGTAGATAACTACCCTTCACTGCATCCATGTGGATAACGACACTTTACAGCGTAAATATAGAGGACTGCCTTTCACTGTGTCAATGTAGACAACTACCCTTCACTGCGTCAATGTAGATAACTCTCCTTCACTGCATCAATGTAAATCTCTCTTCATTGTGTCGATGAAGATAACTCTCCTTCACAGCGTCAATGTAGATAACTACCTTTCACTGCATCAATGTAGATAACTACCCTTCACAGCTTCGATGCAGATAACTACCCTTCGCTGCGTCGATGTAGATAACTACCCTTCACTGCATCCATGTGGATAACGACACTTCACAGCGTAAATATAGAGGACTACCTTTCACTGTGTCAATGTAGACAACTACCCTTCACTGCGTCAATGTAGATAACTCTCCTTCACTGCATCAATGTAAATAACTCTCTTCACTGTGTCGATGAAGATAACTCTCCTTCACTGCATCGATGTAGATAATTACCATTCACCTCATCCATGTAGATAACCGCCCTTCACTGACTCGACGTATATAACCGGCCTTCACTGCGTCAGTGTAGATAATTACCCTTCTCAGCGTCGATGTGGATAACTACCCTTCACAGCTTCGATGTAGATAACTACCCTTCACCCGTTGATGTAGATAACTACCCTCCACTGCGTCGATGTAGATAACTACCCTTCACTCATTCAATGTAGATAACAACCCTTCACTGCATGCATGTGGATAACGACACTTCACAGCGTCAATACAGAGGACTACCTTTCACTGTGTCAATGCAGACTACTACCCTTCACTGCAACAATGTAGATAACTACCTTTCACTGCTTCGATATAAATAATTACCCTTCAATGCATTGGTGTAGATAACTACCCTTCACCTGATCGATCTACAGAACTACCATTCATGGCGTCAATGTAGGTAACTGTCCTTCACTGCATCGATGCAAATAACTACTATTCACTGCATCGATGTAGATAACGACCCTTCGCGGTGTCATTGTAGATAACTACCCTTCACTACGTCGATGTGGGTAACTACACTTCACTGCACCCATCTGGATAACTACCCTTCACTGCACCCATCTGGATACCTACTCTTCACTGCGTGAATGTAGATAACTACCCGTCAGTGCAAAGATGTAGATAACTAACCATCACTGCATCGATGTAGATAACTACCCATCAGTGCAAAGATGTAGATAACTAACCATCACTGCATCGATGTAGATAACTACCCGTCAGTGCAAAGATGTAGATAACTAACCATCACTGCATCGATTTAGATAACTACCCGGCAGTGCAAAGATGTAGATAACTACCCGTCAGTGCGTCAATGTAGATAACTACCCTTCACTGCGTCAATGTCGATAAATACCCGTTACTGCGTCAATGTAGATAACCACCCGTTACTGTGTCGATGTAGATAACTGCCCGTCACTGCATCGATATAGGTAACTACCCGTCACTGCATCGATGTAGATAACTACCCCTCACTGCATCAATGTACATAACTACCCCTCACTGCATCAACCTAGATAACTACTCCTCACAGCGTCCATGTAAATAACTACCCTTCACTGCATCAAAGTAGATAACTACCCGTCACTGCATTGATGTTACTATCCATCACTGTGTCGATGTAACTACCCTTCACTGCGTCAATGCAGGTAACTACCCTTCACCTCATTGATCTACATAACTACCATTCACAGTGTCGATGTAGATAACCCCTTCACTGCATCTATGTAGATAACTACTCTTCACTGCATGGATGTAGATAACTGCCCTTCACTGCATCAATATAGATGACTACCCGTCACTGCAAAGATGTAGATAACTACCCGTCACTGCATCAATGTAGATAACTACCCTTCACTGCATGGATGTAGTTAACTGCCCTTCACTGCATCGATGTAGATGACTACCCGTCACTGCGTCGATGTAAGTAAGCTTCACTGCAAAGATCTACATAACTACCCTTCACTGCATCAATGTAGATACCCTTCAGTGAATCGATGTAGATAACTACCCTTCACTGCATCGATGTAGTTAACTACCCTTCACCTCATCGATCTACATAACAACCATTCACAGCGTCAATGTATTTAACAGCCCTTCACCTCATCGATCTACATAACTACCCTTCACAGTGTCAATGCAGGTAACTACCCATCACAGCGTCAATGAAGATAACTACCCTTCACTGCGTCGATATAGATAACTACCCTTCACCTCATCGATCTACAGAACTACCATTCACAGCGTCGATGTAGATAACCCCTTCACTGCATCTATGTAGATAACTACCCATCACTGCATGGATATACATAACTACCCCTCACTGCATCAATGTAGATAATTAATCCTCACAGCGCCCATGTAAATAACTACCCATCACTGCATCGAAGTAGATAACTACCACTCACTGCATCGATGTTACTATCCTTCACTGCGTCGATGTAGATAACTACCCTTCACTGCGTCAATGTAGATAACTACCCTTTACTGCGTCGATGTAGATAACAACACTTCACTACATCGATGTAGATAATTACCATTCACTGCATCCATGTAGATAACCGCCCTTCACTGCCTCGATGTATATAACCATCCTTCCCTGCGTCAATGTAGATAACTACCCTTCACAGCTTCAATGTAGATAACTACCCTTCACTGCGTCAATGTAGATAACAACCCTTCACTGCGTCAATGTAGCTAACTACCCTTCACTCATTCAATGTAGATAACTACCCTTCACTACATCAATGTAGATAACTAGCATTCACTGCGTCGATGTGGGTAACTACACTTCACTGCACCCATGTGAATAAGTACACTTCACTGCACCCATCTGGATAACTACCCTTTACTGCGTGAATGTAGATAACTACCCATCAGTGCAAAGATGTAGATAACTAACAATAACTGCATCGATGTAGATAACTACCCGTCAGTGCAAAGATGTAGGTAACTAACCATCACTGCATCGATGTAGATAACTACCCGTCAGTGCATAGATGTAGATAACTACCCGTCAGTGCATCAATTTAGATAACTACCCTTCACTGCGTCAATGTCGATAACTACCCATTACTGCGTCAATGTAGATAACCACCCGTTACCGTGTCGATGTAGATAACTGCCCGTCACTGCATCGATGTAGATAACTACCCCTCACTGCATCAATGTACATAACTACCCCTCACTGCATCAACATAGATAACTACTCCTCACAGCGTCCATGTAAATAACTACCCTTCACTACATCGAAGTAGATAACTACCCGTCACCGCATCGATGTTACTATCCTTCACTGCGTCAATGTAGATAACTACCCTTCACTGCGTCAATGTAGATAACTAACCTTCACTGCGTCGATGTAGATAACAACACTTCACCTCATCGATCTACATAACTACCATTCACAGCGTCGATGTAGATAACCCCTTCACTGCATCTATGTAGATAACTACCCGTCACTGCATCAATGTAGATAACTACCCTTCACTGCATGGATGTAGTTAACTGCCCTTCACTGCATCGATGTAGATGACTACCCGTCACTGCGTCGATGTAGATACCCTTCAGTGGATCGATGTAGATAACTACCCTTCACTACATCGATGTAGGTAACTACCCTTCACCTCATCGATCTACATAACAACCATTCACAGTGTCAATGTATTTAACAGCCCTTCACCTCATCGATCTACATAACTACCCTTCACAGCATCAATGTAGATAACTACCCTTCACTGCGTCGATGTAGATAACTACCCTTCACTTCATCGATCTACAGAACTACCATTCACAACGTCGATGTAGATAACCCCTTCACTGCATCTATGTAGATATCTACCCTTCACTGCATGGATGTAGATAACTACCCTTCACTGCATCAATGTAGCTAACTGCCCTTCACTGCATCAACGTAGATGACTAACCATTACTGCAAAGATGTAGATAACTACCCTTCACTGCATCGATGTACATGACTACCTATCACTGCAAAGATGTTGATGACTACCCGTCACTGCAAAGATGTAGATAACTACCCGTCACTGCGTCAATATAGATACCCTTCAGTGGATTGATGTAGATAACTACCATTCACTGCGTCAATGTAGATGACTACACTTCACTGCATCATTATAGATAACTACCCTTCACTGCGTCGATGTAAGTAAGCTTCACTGCAACGATCTACATAACTACCCTTCATTGCATCAATGTAGATAACTAACCTTAACTGCATTGATGTAGGTAACTACCCTTCACTGCATCGATGTAGATAATTACCATTCACTGCATCCATGTAGACAACCGCCCATCACTACCTCGACGTATATAACCGTCCTTCACTGCGTCAATGTAGATAATTACCCTTCTCAGCGTCGATGTAGATAACTACCCTTCACAGCTTCGATGTAGATAACTACCCTTCACAGCTTCGATGTATATAACTACCCTTCACTGCATCCATGTGGATAACGACACTTCACAGCGTCAATATAGAGGACTACCTTTCACTGTGTCAATGTAGACAACTACCCTTCACTGCGTCAATGTAGATAACTCTCCTTCACTGCATCAATGTAAATAACTCTCCTTCACTGTGTCGATGAAGATAACTGCCCTTCACTGATTCATGTCGATAATGACACTTCACTGCATCAATGTAGATAACGACCCATTACTGCGTCAATGTAGATAACGACTCGTTACTGTGTCGATGTAGATAACTGCCCGTCACTGCATCGATATAGGTAACTGCCCGTGACTGCATCGATGTAGATAACTACCCCTCACTGCATCAACGTAGATAACTACTACTCACAGCGTCCATGTAAATAACTACCCCTCACTGCATTGAACTAGATAACTACCACTCACTGCATCGATATAACTACCCTTCACTGCGTCAATGTAGATAACAACCCTTCACTGCGTCAAAGTAGATAACTACCCTTCACCTCATCAATCTACATAACTACCATTCACAGCGTCGATGTAGATAACCCATTCACAGCGTCGATGTAGATAACCCCTTCACTGCATCAAGGTTGATAACTACCCTTCACAGCTTCGATGTAGATAACTACCCTTCACTGCGTCTATGTAGATAACTACCCTTCACTGCATGGATGTAGATAACTACCCTTCACTGCATCAATGTAGCTAACTGCCCTTCACTGCATCAATGTAGATGACTACCCATCACTGCAAAGATGTAGATATCTCCCCGTCACTGTGTCAATGTAAATAACTACCCTTCACTGATTCATGTGGATAACTACCCTTCACTGCATCGATGTAGATGAGTACCGGTCACTGTAAAGATGTAGATAACTACCCATCACTGCAAAGATGCAGATAACTAACCGGCACTGCGTCAATACAGATAACTACCCATCACTGCATCGCTGTAGATAACTAAGCATCACTGCATCGATGTAGATAACTGCCCGTCACTGTATCGATGTAGATAATTAACCTACACTGCATCAGGTGGATAACGACACTTCACTGCGTCAATGTAGATGACTACCCTACAGTGCGTCATTATAACCACCCTTCACTGCATCAATGTAGATAACTACCTTTCAATGCGTCGATGTAGATAACTACTCTTCACTGCGTCAATGTAGATAACTACCCTTCACTGCATCGATGTAGATAACTGCCCGTCACTGTATCGATGTAGATAATTAACCTTCACTGCATCATGTGGATAACGACACTTCACTGCGTCAATGTAGATGACTACCCTTCACTGCGTCGATGTGGGTAACTACACTTCACTGCACCCATCCGGATAACTACCCTTCACTGCATGAATGTAGATAACTACCCGTCAGTGCAGGATGTAGATAACTGCCCGTCACTGTATCGATGTAGATAATTAACCTTCACTGCATCATGTGGATAACGACACTTCACTGCGTCAATGTAGATGACTACCCTACAGTGCGTCATTATAACCACCCTTCACTGCATCAATGTAGATAACTACCCTTCACTGCATCGATGTAGATAACTACCCTTCACAGTGTCATTGTAGATAACTACCCTTCACTCATTCAATGTAAATAACTACCCTTCACTGCATCCATGCGGATAACGACACTTCACTGCCTCAATGTAGATGAGCACATTTCACTGCGTCAATGTAGATAACGACCCTTCCCTGCATCAATGTAGATAACTACCCTTCACTACTTCAATGTAGATAACTACCCTTCACTGCGTCGATGTGGGTAACTACACTTCACTGCACCCATGTGGATAAGTACACTTCACTGCACCCATCCGGATAACTACCCTTCACTGCGTGAATGTAGATAACTACCCGTCAGTGCAAAGATGTAGATAACTACCCGTCAGTGCATCAATTTAGATAACTACCCTTCACTGCGTCAATGTCGATAACTACCCATTACTGCGTCAATGTAGATAACCACCCGTTACCGTGTCGATGTAGATAACTGCCCGTCACTGCATCGATGTAGATAACTACCCCTCACTGCATCAATGTACATAACTACCCCTCACTGCATCAACATAGATAACTACTCCTCACAGCGTCCATGTAAATAACTACCCTTCACTACATCGAAGTAGATAACTACCCGTCACCGCATCGATGTTACTATCCTTCACTGCGTCAATGTAGATAACTACCCTTCACTGCGTCAATGTAGATAACTAACCTTCACTGCGTCGATGTAGATAACAACACTTCACCTCATCGATCTACATAACTACCATTCACAGCGTCGATGTAGATAACCCCTTCACTGCATCTATGTAGATAACTACCCGTCACTGCATCAATGTAGATAACTACCCTTCACTGCATGGATGTAGATAACTGCCCTTCACTGCATCGATGTAGATGACTACCCGTCACTGCGTCGATGTAAGTAAGCTTCACTGCAAAGATCTACATAACTACCCTTCACTGCATCAATGTAGATACCCTTCAGTGGATCGATGTAGATAACTACCCTTCACTACATCGATGTAGGTAACTACCCTTCACCTCATCGATCTACATAACAACCATTCACAGTGTCAATGTATTTAACAGCCCTTCACCTCATCGATCTACATAACTACCCTTCACAGCATCAATGTAGATAACTACCCTTCACTGCGTCGATGTAGATAACTACCCTTCACTTCATCGATCTACAGAACTACCATTCACAACGTCGATGTAGATAACCCCTTCACTGCATCTATGTAGATAACTACCCTTCACTGCATGGATGTAGATAACTACCCTTCACTGCATCAATGTAGCTAACTGCCCTTCACTGCATCAACGTAGATGACTAACCATTACTGCAAAGATGTAGATAACTACCCTTCACTGCATCGATGTACATGACTACCTATCACTGCATCGATGTTGATGACTACCCGTTACTGCAAAGATGTTGATGACTACCCGTCACTGCAAAGATGTAGATAACTACCCGTCACTGCGTCAATATAGATACCCTTCAGTGGATTGATGTAGATAACTACCATTCACTGCGTCAATGTAGATGACTACACTTCACTGCATCATTATAGATAACTACCCTTCACTGCGTCGATGTAAGTAAGCTTCACTGCAACGATCTACATAACTACCCTTCATTGCATCAATGTAGATAACTAACCTTCACTGCATTGATGTAGGTAACTACCCTTCACTGCATCGATGTAGATAATTACCATTCACTGCATCCATGTAGACAACCGCCCATCACTACCTCGACGTATATAACCGTCCTTCACTGCGTCAATGTAGATAATTACCCTTCTCAGCGTCGATGTAGATAACTACCCTTCACAGCTTCGATGTAGATAACTACCCTTCACAGCTTCGATGTATATAACTACCCTTCACTGCATCCATGTGGATAACGACACTTCACAGCGTCAATATAGAGGACTACCTTTCACTGTGTCAATGTAGACAACTACCCTTCACTGCGTCAATGTAGATAACTCTCCTTCACTGCATCAATGTAAATAACTCTCCTTCACTGTGTCGATGAAGATAACTACCCATCACTGTGTCAATGCAGATAACTGCCCTTCACTGATTCATGTCGATAATGACACTTCACTGCATCAATGTAGATAACGACCCATTACTGCGTCAATGTAGATAACGACTCGTTACTGTGTCGATGTAGATAACTGCCCGTCACTGCATCGATATAGGTAACTGCCCGTGACTGCATCGATGTAGATAACTACCCCTCACTGCATCAACGTAGATAACTACTACTCACAGCGTCCATGTAAATAACTACCCCTCACTGCATTGAACTAGATAACTACCACTCACTGCATCGATATAACTACCCTTCACTGCGTCAATGTAGATAACAACCCTTCACTGCGTCAAAGTAGATAACTACCCTTCACCTCATCAATCTACATAACTACCATTCACAGCATCGATGTAGATAACCCATTCACAGCGTCGATGTAGATAACCCCTTCACTGCATCAAGGTTGATAACTACCCTTCACAGCTTCGATGTAGATAACTACCCTTCACTGCGTCTATGTAGATAACTACCCTTCACTGCATGGATGTAGATAACTACCCTTCACTGCATCAATGTAGCTAACTGCCCTTCACTGCATCAATGTAGATGACTACCCATCACTGCAAAGATGTAGATATCTCCCCGTCACTGTGTCAATGTAAATAACTACCCTTCACTGATTCATGTGGATAACTACCCTTCACTGCATCGATGTAGATGAGTACCGGTCACTGTAAAGATGTAGATAACTACCCATCACTGCAAAGATGCAGATAACTAACCGGCACTGCGTCAATACAGATAACTACCCATCACTGCATCGCTGTAGATAACTAAGCTTCACTGCATCGATGTAGATAACTGCCCGTCACTGTATCGATGTAGATAATTAACCTACACTGCATCATGTGGATAACGACACTTCACTGCGTCAATGTAGATGACTACCCTACAGTGCGTCATTATAACCACCCTTCACTGCATCAATGTAGATAACTACCTTTCAATGCGTCGATGTAGATAACTACTCTTCACTGCGTCAATGTAGATAACTACCCTTCACTGCATCGATGTAGATAACTGCCCGTCACTGTATCGATGTAGATAATTAACCTTCACTGCATCATGTGGATAACGACACTTCACTGCGTCAATGTAGATGACTACCCTTCACTGCGTCATTATAACTACCCTTCACAGCTTCGATGTAGATAACTACCCTTCACTGCGTCGACGTATATATCTACTCTTCACTGCGTCAATATAGATAACTACCCTTCACTGCATCGATGTAGATAACTACCCTTCACAGTGTCATTGTAGATAACTACCCTTCACTCATTCAATGTAAATAACTACCCTTCACTACGTCAATGTAGATAACTACCCTTCACTGCGTCGATGTGGGTAACTACATTTCACTGCACCCATGTGGATAAGTACACTTCACTGCACCCATCCGGATAACTACCCTTCACTGCATGAATGTAGATAACTACCCGTCAGTGCAGGATGTAGATAACTGCCCGTCACTGTATCGATGTAGATAATTAACCTTCACTGCATCATGTGGATAACGACACTTCACTGCGTCAATGTAGATGACTACCCATCACTGCGTCATTATAACTACCCTTCACTGCGTCGATGTAGATAACTACTCTTCACTGCGTCAATGTAGATAACTACCCTTCACTGCATCAATGTAGATAACTACCCTTCACAGTGTCATTGTAAATAACTACCCTTCACTGCATCCATGCGGATAACGACACTTCACTGCCTCAATGTAGATGAGCACATTTCACTGCGTCAATGTAGATAACGACCCTTCCCTGCATCAATGTAGATAACTACCCTTCACTACTTCAATGTAGATAACTACCCTTCACTGCGTCGATGTGGGTAACTACACTTCACTGCACCCATGTGGATAAGTACACTTCACTGCACCCATCCGGATAACTACCCTTTACTGCGTGAATGTAGATAACTACCCGTCAGTGCAAAGATGTAGATAACTAACCATCACTGCATCGATGTAGATAACTACCCGTCAGTGCAAAGATGTAGATAACTACCCGTCAGTGCATCAATGTAGATAACTACCTTTCACTGCGTCAATGTCGATAACTACCCGTTACTGCGTCAATGTAGATAACTGCCCGTCACTGCATCGATATAGGTAACTGCCCGTCACTGCATCGATGTAGATAACTACCCCTCACTGCATCAATGTAAATAACTACCCCTCACTGCATCAACGTAGATAACTACTCCACACAGCGTCCATGTAAATAACTACCCTTCACTACATCGAAGTAGATAACTACCCGTCACTGCAAAGATGTAGATAACTACCCGTCACTGCATCAATGTAGATAACTACCCTTCACTGCATGGATGTAGATAACTGCCCTTCACTGCATCAATGTAGATGACTACCCGTCACTGCGTCGATGTAAGTAAGCTTCACTGCAAAGATCTACATAACTACCCTTCACTGCATCAATGTAGATACCCTTCAGTGGATCAATGTAGATAACTACCCTTCACTGCATCGATGTAGGTAACTACCCTTCACCTCATCGATCTACATAAAAACCATTCACAGCGTCAATGTATTTAACAGCTCTTCACCTCATCGATCTACATAACTACCCTTCACAGCGTCAATGCAGATAACTACCCTTAACAGCGTCAATGTAGATAACTACCCTTCACTGCGTTGATGTAGATAACTACCCTTCACCTCATCGATCTACAGAACTACCATTCAGTGTTGATGTAGATAACCCCTTCACTGCATCTATGTAGATAACTACCCTTCACTGCATGGATGTAGATAACTACCCTTCACTGTATCAATGTAGATAACTACCTATCACTGCATCGATGTTGATAACTACCCGTCACTGCGTCGATGTAAGTAAGCTTCACTGCAATGATCTACATAACTACCCTTCATTGCATCAATGTAGATAACTAACCTTCACTGCATTGATGTAGGTAACTACCCTTCACTGCATCGATGTAGATAATTACCATTCACTGCATCCATGTAGATAACCGCCCATCACTACCTCGATGTATATAACCGTCCTTCACTGCGTCAATGTAGATAACTACCCTTCACAGCTTCGATGGAGATAACTAACCTTCGCTGCGTCGATGTAGATAACTACCCTTCACTGCATCCATGTGGATAACGACACTTCACAGCGTAAATATAGAGGACTACCTTTCACTGTGTCAATGTAGACAACTACCCTTCACTGCGTCAATGTAGATAAGTCTCCTTCACTGCATCAATGTAAATAACTCTCTTCACTGTGTCGATGAAGATAACTCTCCTTCACAGCGTCAATGTAGATAACTACCTTTCACTGCATCAATGTAGATAACTACCCTTCACAGCTTCGATGTAGATAACTACCCTTCGCTGCGTCGATGTAGATAACTACCCTTCACTGCATCCATGTGGATAACGACACTTCACAGCGTAAATATAGAGGACTACCTTTCACTGCGTCAATGTAGACAACTACCCTTCACTGCGTCAATGTAGATAACTCTCCTTCACTGCATCAATGTAAATAACTCTCTTCACTGTGTCGATGAAGATAACTCTCCTTCACTGCATCGATGTAGATAATTACCATTCACTGCATCCATGTAGATAACCGCCCTTCACTGACTCGATGTATATAACCGGCCTTCACTGCGTCAGTGTAGATAATTACCCTTCTCAGCGTCGATGTAGATAACTACCCTTCACAGCTTCGATGTAGATAACTACCCTTCACCGCGTCGATGTAGATAACTACCCTTCACTGCGTCGATGTAGATAACTACCCTTCACTCATTCAATGTAGATAACAACCCTTCACTGCATGCATGTGGATAACGACACTTCACAGCGTCAATATAGAGGACTACCTTTCACTGTGTCAATGCAGACTACTACCCTTCACTGCAACAATGTAGATAACTACCTTTCACTGCTTCGATATAAATAATTACCCTTCAATGCATTGGTGTAGATAACTACCCTTCACCTGATCGATCTACATAACTACCATTCATGGTGTCAATGTAGGTAACTGCCCTTCACTGCATCGATGCAAATAACTACTATTCACTGCATCGATGTAGATAACGACCCTTCGCGGTGTCATTGTAGATAACTACCCTTCACTACGTCGATGTGGGTAACTACACATCACTGCACCCATCTGGATAACTACCCTTCACTGCACCCATCTGGATACCTACTCTTCACTGCGTGAATGTAGATAACTACCCGTCAGTGCAAAGATGTAGATAACTAACCATCACTGCATCGATGTAGATAACTACCCGTCAGTGCAAAGATGTAGATAACTAACCATCACTGCATCGATTTAGATAACTACCCATCAGTGCAAAGATGTAGATAACTACCCGTCAGTGCGTCAATGTAGATAACTACCCTTCACTGCGTCAATGTCGATAAATACCCGTTACTGCGTCAATGTAGATAACCACCCGTTACTGTGTCGATGTAGATAACTGCCCGTCACTGCATCGATATAGGTAACTACCCGTCACTGCATCGATGTAGATAACTACCCCTCACTGCATCAATGTACATAACTACCCCTCACTGCATCAACGTAGATAACTACTCCTCACAGCGTCCATGTAAATAACTACCCTTCACTGCATCAAAGTAGATAACTACCCGTCACTGCATTGATGTTACTATCCTTCACTGCGTCGATGTAGCTACCCTTCACTGCGTCAATGTAGATAACTACCCTTCACCTCATTGATCTACATAACTACCATTCACAGCGTCGATGTAGATAACCCCTTCACTGCATCTATGTAGATAACTACTCTTCACTGCATGGATGTAGATAACTGCCCTTCACTGCATCAATATAGATGACTACCCATCACTGCAAAGATGTAGATAACTACCCGTCACTGCATCAATGTAGATAACTACCCTTCACTGCATCAATATAGATGACTACCCATCACTGCAAAGATGTAGATAACTACCCGTCACTGCATCAATGTAGATAACTACCCTTCACTGCATGGATGTAGTTAACTGCCCTTCACTGCATCGATGTAGATGACTACCCGTCACTGCATCGATGTAAGTAAGCTTCACTGCAAAGATCTACATAACTACCCTTCACTGCATCAATGTAGATACCCTTCAGTGGATCGATGTAGATAACTACCCTTCACTACATCGATGTAGGTAACTACCCTTCACCTCATCGATCTACATAACAACCATTCACAGTGTCAATGTATTTAACAGCCCTTCACCTCATCGATCTACATAACTACCCTTCACAGTGTCAATGCAGATAACTACCCATCACAGTGTCAATGTAGATAACTACCCTTCACCTCATCGATCTACAGAACTACCATTCACAGCGTCGATGTAGATAACCCCTTCACTGCATCTATGTAGATAACTACCCTTCACTGCATGGATATACATAACTACCCCTCACTGCATCAACATAGATAATCCTCACAGCGCCCATGTAAATAACTACACATCACTGCATCGAAGTAGATAACTACCACCCACTGCATCGATGTTACTATCCTTCACTGCGTCGATGTAGATAACTACCCTTCACTGCGTCAATGTAGATAACTACCCTTTACTGCGTCGATGTAGATAACAACACTTCACTACATCGATGTAGATAATTACCATTCACTGCATCCATGTAGATAACTACCCTTCACTGCATCAATGTAGATAACTAACTTTCACTGCGTCGATGTAGATAACAACACTTCACCTCATCGATCTACATAACTAGCATTCACAGCGTCGATGTAGATAACCCCTTCACTGCATCTATGTAGATAACTACTCTTCACTGCATGGATGTAGATAACTACCCTTCACTGCATCAATGTAGATAACTGCCCTTCACTGCATCAATATAGATGACTACCCATCACTGCAAAGATGTAGATAACTACCCGTCACTGCATCAATATAGATGACTACCCTTCACTGCATCGATGTAGATGACTACCCGTCACTGCGTCGATGTAAGTAAGCTTCACTGCAAAGATCTACATAACTACCCTTCACTGCATCAATGTAGATACCTTTCAGTGGATCGATGTAGATAACTACCCTTCACTGCATCGATGTAGGTAACTACCCTTCACCTCATCGATCTACATAACAACCATTCACAGTGTCAATGTATTTAACAGCCCTTCACCTCATTGATCTACATAACTACACTTCACTGCTTCAATGTAGATAACTACCCTTCACTGCGTCGATGTAGATAACTACCCTTCACCTCATCGATCTACAGAACTACCATTCACAACGTCGATGTAGATAACCCCTTCACTGCATCTATGTAGATAACTACCCTTCACTGCATCAATGTACATGACTACCTATCACTGCATCGATGTTGATGACTACCCGTCACTGCAAAGATGTAGATAACTACCCGTCACTGCGTCAATATAGATACCCTTCAGTGGATTGATGTAGATAACTACCATTCACTGCATCAATGTAGATGACTACACTTCACTGCATCATTATAGATAACTACCCTTCACTGCGTCGATGTAAGTAAGCTTCACTGCAACGATCTACATAACTACCCTTCATTGCATCAATGTAGATAACTAACCTTCACTGCATTGATGTAGGTAACAACCCTTCACTGCATCGATGTAGATAATTACCATTCACTGCATCCATGTAGACAACCGCCCATCACTACCTCGACGTATATAACTGTCCTTCACTGCGTCAATGTAGATAATTACCCTTCTCAGCGTCAATGTAGATAACTACCCTTCACTGCATCAATGTAGATAACTACCCTTCACAGCTTCGATGTAGATAACTACCCTTCACAGCTTCGATGTAGATAACTACCCTTCACTGCATCCATGTGGATAACGACACTTCACAGCGTCAATATAGAGGACTACCTTTCACTGTGTCAATGTAGACAACTACCCTTCACTGCGTCAATGTACATAACTCTCCTTCACTGCATCAATGTAAATAACTCTCCTTCACTGTGTCGATGAAGATAACTACCCTTCACAGCTTCAATGTAGATAACTACCCTTCACTGTGTCGATGAAGATAACTCTCCTTCACTGCATCGATGTAGATAACTACCCTTCACTGCATCAATGTAGATAACTACCCTTCACAGCTTCGATGTAGATAACTACCCTTCACAGCTTCGATGTAGATAACTACCCTTCACTGCGTCGATGTAGATAACTACCCTTCACTCATTCAATGTAGATAACTACCCTTCACTGCATCCATGTGGATAACGACACTTCATAGCGTCAATATAGAGGACTACCATTCACTGTGTCAATGTAGACTACTACCCTTCACTGCATCAATGTAGATAACTACCTTTCACTGCTTCGATATAAATAACTACCCTTCAATGCATTGGTGTAGATAACTACCCTTCACCTCATCGATCTACATAACTACCATTCATGGCGTCAATGTAGATAACTGCCCTTCACTGCATCGATGTAAATAACTACTATTCACTGCATCGATGTAGATAACTACCCTTCACCTCATCAATCTACATAACTACCCTTCACAGCGTCAATGTAGATAACTACCCTTCACTGCGTCGATGTAGATGACTACACTTCACTGCATCATTATAGATAACTACCCTTCACTGCGTCGATGTAAGTAAGCTTCACTGCAACGATCTACATAACTACCCTTCATTGCATCAATGTAGATAACTAACCTTCACTGCATTGATGTAGGTAACTACCCTTCACTGCATCGATGTAGATAATTACCATTCACTGCATCCATGTAGATAACCGCCCATCACTACCTCGATGTATATAACCGTCCTTCACTGCGTCAATGTAGATAATTACCCTTCTCAGCGTCGATGTAGATAACTACCCTTCACTGCATCAAAGTAGATAACTACCCTTCACAGCTTCGATGTAGATAACTACCCTTCGCTGCGTCGATGTAGATAACTACCCTTCACTGCATCCATGTGGATAACGACACTTCACAGCGTAAATATAGAGGACTACCTTTCACAGCGTCAATGTAGATAACTACCTTTCACTGCATCAATGTAGATAACTACCCTTCACAGCTTCGATGTAGATAACTACCCTTCGCTGCGTCGATGTAGATAACTACCCCTCACTGCATCAACGTAGATAACTACTCCTCACAGCATCCATGTAAATAACTACCCCTCACTGCATCAATATAACTACCCTTCACTGCGTCAATGTAGATAACTACCCTTCACCTCATCAATCTACATAACTACCCTTCACTGCGTCGATGTAGATAACTACCCTTCACTGCATGGATGTAGATAACTACCCTTCACTGCATCAATGTAACTAACTGCCCTTCACTGCATCAATGTAGATGACTACCCATCACTGCAAAGATGTAGATAACTACCCGTCACTGCATCAATGTAGATAACTACCCTTCACTGCATGGATGTAGATAACTGCCCTTCACTGCATCAATGTAGATGACTTCCCGTCACTGTGTAGATGTAGATAACTACCCTTCACTGCGTCGATGTAAGTAAGCTTCACTGCAAAGATCTACATAACTACCCTTCACTGCATCAACGTAGATACCCTTCAGTGGATCGATGTAGATAACTACCCTTCACTGCATCGATGTAGGTAACTACCCTTCACCTCATCGATCTACATAACAACCATTCACAGCATCAATGTATTTAACAGCTCTTCACCTCATCGATCTACATAACTACCCTTCACAGCGTCAATGCAGATAACTACCCTTCACAGCGTCAATGTAGATAACTACCCTTCACTGCGTCGATGTAGATAACTACCCTTCACCTCATTGATCTACAGAAATACCATTCACAGTGTCGATGTAGATAACCCCTTCACTGCATCTATGTAGATAACTACCCTTCACTGCATGGATGTAGATAACTACCCTTCACTGTATCAATGTAGATAACTACCCTTCACTGCATCGATGTAAATGACTACCCGTCACTGCAAAGATGTAGATAACTACCCGTAACTGCGTCAATGTAGACGACTACACTTCACTGCATCATTATAGATAACTACCCTTCACTGCATCGATGTAAGTAAGCTTCACTGCAACGATCTACATAACTACCCTTCATTGCATCAATGTAGATAACTAATCTTCACTGCATTGATGTAGGTAACTACCCTTCACTGCATCGATGTAGATAATTACCATTCACTGCATCCATGTAGATAACCACCCATCACTACCTCGATGTATATAACCGTCCTTCACTGTGTCAATGTAGATAATTACCCTTCTCAGCGTCGATGTAGATAACTACCCTTCACTGCATCAATGTAGATATCTACCCATCACAGCTTCGATGTAGATAACTACCCTTCGCTGCGTCGATGTAGATAACTACCCTTCACTGCATCCATGTGGATAACGACACTTCACAGCGTCAATATAGAGGACTACCTTTCACTGTGTCAATGTAGATAACTACCCTTCACTGCGTCGATGTAAGTAAGCTTCACTGCAACGATCTACATAACTACCCTTCATTGCATCAATGTAGATAACTAACCTTCACTGCATTGATGTAGGTAACTACCCTTCACTGCATCGATGTAGATAATTACCATTCACTGCATCCATGTAGATAACCGCCCATCACTACCTCGATGTATATAACCGTCCTTCACTGCGTCAATGTAGATAATTACCCTTCTCAGCGTCGATGTAGATAACTACCCTTCACTGCATCAAAGTAGATAACTACCCTTCACAGCTTCGATGTAGATAACTACCCTTCGCTGCGTCGATGTAGATAACTACCCTTCACTGCATCCATGTGGATAACGACACTTCACAGCGTAAATATAGAGGACTACCTTTCACTGTGTCAATGTAGACAACTACCCTTCACTGCGTCAATGTAAATAACTCTCCTTCACTGCATCAATGTAAATAACTCTCTTCACTGTGTCGATGAAGATAACTCTCCTTCACAGCGTCAATGTAGATAACTACCTTTCACTGCATCAATGTAGATAACTACCCTTCACAGCTTCGATGTAGATAACTACCCTTCGCTGCGTCGATGTAGATAACTACCCCTCACTGCATCAACGTAGATAACTACTCCTCACAGCATCCATGTAAATAACTACCCCTCACTGCATCAATATAACTACCCTTCACTGCGTATATGTAGATAACTACCCTTCACCTCATCAATCTACATAACTACCCTTCACTGCGTCGATGTAGATAACTACCCTTCACTGCATGGATGTAGATAACTACCCTTCACTGCATCAATGTAGCTAACTGCCCTTCACTGCATCAATGTAGATGACTACCCATCACTGCAAAGATGTAGATAACTACCCATCACTGCAAAGATGTAGATGACTACCCGTCACTGCATCAATGTAGATAACTACCCTTCACTGCATGGATGTAGATAACTGCCCTTCACTGCATCAATGTAGATGACTACCCGTCTCTGCGTCGATGTAAGTAAGCTTCACTGCAAAGATCTACATAACTACCCTTCACTGCATCAATGTAGATACCCTTCAGTGGATCGATGTAGATAACTACCCTTCACTGCATCGATGTAGGTAACTACCCTTCACCTCATCGATCTACATAACAACCATTCACAGCATCAATGTATTTAACAGCTCTTCACCTCATCGATCTACATAACTACCCTTCACAGCGTCAATGCAGATAACTACCCTTCACAGCGTCAATGTAGATAACTACCCTTCACTGCGTCGATGTAGATAACTACCCTTCACCTCATCGATCTACAGAACTACCATTCACAGTGTCGATGTAGATAACCCCTTCACTGCATCTATGTAGATAACTACACTTCACTGCATGGATGTAGATAACTACCCTTCACTGTATCAATGTAGATAACTACCCTTCACTGCATCGATGTAAATGACTACCCGTCACTGCAAAGATGTAGATAA
Source organism: Hemitrygon akajei (assembly GCF_048418815.1). Lineage (NCBI taxonomy): Eukaryota > Metazoa > Chordata > Chondrichthyes > Myliobatiformes > Dasyatidae > Hemitrygon > Hemitrygon akajei. The sequence goes on from NC_133127.1 coordinate 52,590,119, forward strand.
CTACCCGTAACTGCGTCAATGTAGACGACTACACTTCACTGCATCATTATAGATAACTACCCTTCACTGCGTCGATGTAAGTAAGCTTCACTGCAACGATCTACATAACTAACCTTCACTGCATCAATGTAGATAACTAACCTTCACTGCATTGATGTAGGTAACTACCCTTCACTGCATCGATGTAGATAATTACCATTCACTGCATCCATGTAGATAACCGCCCATCACTACCTCGATGTATATAACCGTCCTTCACTGTGTCAATGTAGATAATTACCCTTCTCAGCGTCGATGTAGATAACTACCCTTCACTGCATCAATGTAGATAACTACCCTTCACAGCTTCGATGCAGATAACTACCCTTCGCTGCGTCGATGTAGATAACTACCCTTCACTGCATCCATGTGGATAACGACACTTCACAGCGTCAATATAGAGGACTACCTTTCACTGTGTCAATGTAGACAACTACCCTTCACTGCGTCAATGTAGATAACTCTCCTTCACTGCATCAATGTAAATAACTCTCCTTCACTGTGTCGATGAAGATAACTACCCGTCACTGTGTCGATGAAGATAACTACCCGTCACTGTGTCACTGTAGATAACTGCCCTTCACTGATTCATGTCGATAATGACACTTCACTGCATCAATGTAGATAACGACCCATTACTGCGTCAATGTAGATAACGACTCGTTACTGTGTCGATGTAGATAACTGCCCGTCACTACATCGATATAGGTAACTGCCCGTGACAGCATCGATGTAGATAACTACTCCTCACAGCGTCCATGTAAATAACTACCCCTCACTGCATCAATATAACTACCCTTCACTGCGTAAATGTAGATAACTACCCTTCACCTCATCAATCTACATAACTACCGTTCACTGCGTCGATGTAGATAACTACCCTTCACTGCATGGATGTAGATAACTACCCTTCACTGCATCAATGTAGCTAACTGCCCTTCACTGCATCAATGTAGATGACTACCCATCACTGCAAAGATGTAGATATCTCCCCGTCACTGTGTCAATGTAAATAACTACCCTTCACTGATTCATGTGGATAACTACCCTTCACTGCATCGATGTAGATGAGTACCGGTCACTGTAAAGATGTAGATAACTACCCATCACTGCAAAGATGCAGATAACTAACCGTCACTGCGTCAATACAGATAACTACCCATCACTGCATCGCTGTAGATAACTAAGCTTCACTGCATCGATGTAGATAACTGCCCGTCACTGTATCGATGTAGATAATTAACCTTCACTGCATCATGTGGATAACGACACTTCACTGCGTCAATGTAGATGACTACCCTACACTGCGTCATTATAACTACCCTTCACTGCATCAATGTAGATAACTACCTTTCAATGAGTCGATGTAGATAACTACTCTTCACTGCGTCAATGTAGATAACTACCCTTCACTGCATCGATGTAGATAACTGCCCGTCACTGTATCGATGTAGATAATTAACCTTCCCTGAATCATGTGGATAACGACACTTCACTGCGTCAATGTAGATGACTACCCTTCACTGCGTCATTATAACTACCCTTCACTGCGTCGATGTAGATAACTACTCTTCACTGCGTCAATGTAGATAACTACCCTTCACTGCATCGATGTAGATAACTACCCTTCACAGTGTCATTGTAGATAACTACCCTTCACTGATTCATGTGGATAACTACCCTTCACTGCATCGATGTAGATGAGTACCGGTCACTGTAAAGATGTAGATAACTACCCATCACTGCAAAGATGTAGATAACTACCCGTCACTGCGTCAATGTAGATGACTACACTTCACTGCATCATTATAGATAACTACCCTTCACTGCGTCGATGTAGATAACCACTGCATGGATGTAGATAACTAACCTTCACTGTATCAATGTAGATAACTACCCTTCACTGCATCGATGTTGATGACTACCCGTCACTGCAAAGATGTAGATAACTAGCCGTCACTGCGTCAATGTAGATGACTACACTTCACTGCATCATTATAGATAACTACCCTTCACTGCGTCGATGTAAGTAAGCTTCACTGCAACGATCTACATAACTACCCTTCATTGCATCAATGTAGATAACTAACCTTCACTGCATTGATGTAGGTAACTACCCTTCACTGCATCGATGTAGATAATTACCATTCACTGCATCCATGTAGATAACCGCCCATCACTACCTCGATGTATATAACCGTCCTTCACTGCGTCAATGTAGATAATTACCCTTCTCAGCGTCGATGTAGATAACTACCCTTCACTGCATCAAAGTAGATAACTACCCTTCACAGCTTCGATGTAGATAACTACCCTTCGCTGCGTCGATGTAGATAACTACCCTTCACTGCATCCATGTGGATAACGACACTTCACAGCGTAAATATAGAGGACTACCTTTCACAGCGTCAATGTAGATAACTACCTTTCACTGCATCAATGTAGATAACTACCCTTCACAGCTTCGATGTAGATAACTACCCTTCACTGCGTCGATGTAGATAACTACCCCTCACTGCATCAACGTAGATAACTACTCCTCACAGCATCCATGTAAATAACTACCCCTCACTGCATCAATATAACTACCCTTCACTGCGTCAATGTAGATAACTACCCTTCACCTCATCAATCTACATAACTACCCTTCACTGCGTCGATGTAGATAACTACCCTTCACTGCATCAATGTAGATGACTACCCATCACTGCAAAGATGTAGATAACTACCCGTCACTGCATGGATGTAGATAACTGCCCTTCACTGCATCAATGTAGATGACTACCCGTCACTGCGTCGATGTAAGTAAGCTTCACTGCAAAGATCTACATAACTACCCTTCACTGCATCAACGTAGATACCCTTCAGTGGATCGATGTAGATAACTACCCTTCACTGCATCGATGTAGGTAACTACCCTTCACCTCATCGATCTACATAACAACCATTCACAGCATCAATGTATTTAACAGCTCTTCACCTCATCGATCTACATAACTACCCTTCACAGCGTCAATGCAGATAACTACCCTTCACAGCGTCAATGTAGATAACTACCCTTCACTGCGTCGATGTAGATAACTACCCTTCACCTCATTGATCTACAGAAATACCATTCACAGTGTCGATGTAGATAACCCCTTCACTGCATCTATGTAGATAACTACCCTTCACTGCATGGATGTAGATAACTACCCATCACTGTATCAATGTAGATAACTACCCTTCACTGCATCGATGTAAATGACTACCCGTCACTGCAAAGATGTAGATAACTACCCGTAACTGCGTCAATGTAGACGACTACACTTCACTGCATCATTATAGATAACTACCCTTCACTGCGTCGATGTAAGTAAGCTTCACTGCAACGATCTACATAACTACCCTTCATTGCATCAATGTAGATAACTAATCTTCACTGCATTGATGTAGGTAACTACCCTTCACTGCATCGATGTAGATAATTACCATTCACTGCATCCATGTAGATAACCGCCCATCACTACCTCGATGTATATAACCGTCCTTCACTGTGTCAATGTAGATAATTACCCTTCTCAGCGTCGATGTAGATAACTACCCTTCACTGCATCAATGTAGATAACTACCCTTCACAGCTTCGATGTAGATAACTACCCTTCGCTGCGTCGATGTAGATAACTACCCTTCACTGCATCCATGTGGATAACGACACTTCACAGCGTCAATATAGAGGACTACCTTTCACTGTGTCAATGTAGACAACTACCCTTCACTGCGTCAATGTAGATAACTCTCCTTCACTGCATCAATGTAAATAACTCTCCTTCACTGTGTCGATGAAGATAACTACCCGTCACTGTGTCACTGTAGATAACTGCCCTTCACTGATTCATGTCGATAATGACACTTCACTGCATCAATGTAGATAACGACCCATTACTGCGTCAATGTAGATAACGACTCGTTACTGTGTCGATGTAGATAACTGCCCGTCACTACATCGATATAGGTAACTGCCCGTGACAGCATCGATGTAGATAACTACCCCTCACTGCATCAACGTAGATAACTACTCCTCACAGCATCCATGTAAATAACTACCCCTCACTGCATCAATATAACTACCCTTCACTGCGTCGATGTAGATAACTACCCTTCACTGCATGGATGTAGATAACTACCCTTCACTGCATCAATGTAGCTAACTGCCCTTCACTGCATCAATGTAGATGACTACCCATCACTGCAAAGATGTAGATATCTCCCCGTCACTGTGTCAATGTAAATAACTACCCTTCACTGATTCATGTGGATAACTACCCTTCACTGCATCGATGTAGATGAGTACCGGTCACTGTAAAGATGTAGATAACTACCCATCACTGCAAAGATGCAGATAACTAACCGTCACTGCGTCAATACAGATAACTACCCATCACTGCATCGCTGTAGATAACTAAGCTTCACTGCATCGATGTAGATAACTGCCCGTCACTGTATCGATGTAGATAATTAACGTTCACTGCATCATGTGGATAACGACACTTCGCTGCGTCAATGTAGATGACTACCCTACACTGCGTCATTATAACTACCCTTCACTGCATCAATGCAGATAACTACCTTTCAATGAGTCGATGTAGATAACTACTCTTCACTGCGTCAATGTAGATAACTAAGCTTCACTGCATCGATGTAGATAACTACCCGTCACTGTATCGATGTAGATAATTAACCTTCACTGAATCATGTGGATAACGACACTTCGCTGCGTCAATGTAGATGACTACCCTACACTGCGTCATTATAACTACCCTTCACTGCATCAATGTAGATAACTACCTTTCAATGAGTCGATGTAGATAACTACTCTTCACTGCGTCAATGTAGATAACTACCCTTCACTGCATCGATGTAGATAACTGCCCGTCACTGTATCGATGTAGATAATTAACCTTCACTGAATCATGTGGATAACGACACTTCACTGCGTCGATGTAGATAACTACTCTTCACTGCGTCAATGTAGATAACTACCCTTCACTGCATCGATGTAGATAACTACCCTTCACAGTGTCATTGTAGATAACTACCCTTCACTCATTCAATGCAAATAACTACCCTTCACTGCATCCATGCGGATAACGACACTTCACTGCCTCAATGTAGATGAGCACATTTCACTGCGTCAATGTAGATAACGACCCTTCCCTGCATCAAAGTAGATAACTACCCTTCACTACGTCAATGTAGATAACTACCCTTCACTGCGTCGATGTGGGTAACTACACTTCACTGCACCCATGTGGATAAGTACACTTCACTGCACCCATCCGGATAACTACCCTTCACTGCGTGAATGTAGATAACTACCCGTCAGTGCAAAGATGTAGATAACTAACCATCACTGCATCGATGTAGATAACTACCCGTCAGTGCAAAGATGTAGATAACTACCCGTCAGTGCATCAATGTAGATAACTACCCTTCACTGCATCGATGTAGATAACTGCCCGTCACTGTATCGATGTAGATAATTAACCTTCACTGAATCATGTGGATAACGACACTTCACTGCGTCAATGTAGATGACTACCCTTCACTGCGTCATTATAACTACCCTTCACAGCTTCGATGTAGATAACTACCCTTCACTGCGTCGATGTAGATAACTACTCTTCACTGCGTCAATGTAGATAACTACCCTTCACTGCATCGATGTAGATAACTACCCTTCACAGTGTCATTGTAGATAACTACCCTTCACTCATTCAATGTAAATAACTACCCTTCACTGATTCATGTGGATAACTACCCTTCACTGCATCGATGTAGATGAGTACCGGTCACTGTAAAGATGTAGATAACTACCCATCACTGCAAAGATGTAGATAACTACCCGTCACTGCGTCAATGTAGATGACTACACTTCACTGCATCATTATAGATAACTACCCTTCACTGCATCGATGTAAGTAAGCTTCACTGCAACGATCTACATAACTACCCTTCATTGCATCAATGTAGATAACTAACCTTCACTGCATTGATGTAGGTAACTACCCTTCACTGCATCGATGTAGATAATTACCATTCACTGCATCCATGTAGATAACCACCCATCACTACCTCGATGTATATAACCGTCCTTCACTGCGTCAATTTAGATAATTACCCTTCTCAGCGTCGATGTAGATAACTACCCTTCACTGCATCAAAGTAGATAACTACCCTTCACAGCTTCGATGTAGATAACTACCCTTCGCTGCGTCGATGTAGATAACTACCCTTCACTGCATCCATGTGGATAACGACACTTCACAGCGTAAATATAGAGGACTACCTTTCACTGTGTCAATGTAGACAACTACCCTTCACTGCATCAATGTAAATAACTCTCTTCACTGTGTCGATGAAGATAACTCTCCTTCACAGCGTCAATGTAGATAACTACCTTTCACTGCATCAATGTAGATAACTACCCTTCACAGCTTCGATGTAGATAACTACCCTTCGCTGCGTCGATGTAGATAACTACCCCTCACTGCATCAACGTAGATAACTACTCCTCACAGCATCCATGTAAATAACTACCCCTCACTGCATCAATATAACTACCCTTCACTGCGTCAATGTAGATAACTACCCTTCACCTCATCAATCTACATAACTACCCTTCACTGCGTCGATGTAGATAACTACCCTTCACTGCATGGATGTAGATAACTACCCTTCACTGCATCAATGTAGCTAACTGCCCTTCACTGCATCAATGTAGATGACTACCCATCACTGCAACGATGTAGATAACTACCCGTCACTGCATCAATGTAGATAACTACCCTTCACTGCATGGATGTAGATAACTGCCCTTCACTGCATCAATGTAGATGACTACCCGTCACTGCGTCGATGTAAGTAAGCTTCACTGCAAAGATCTACATAACTACCCTTCACTGCATCAATGTAGATACCCTTCACCTCATCAATCTACATAACTACCCTTCACTGCATCAACGTAGATACCCTTCAGTGGATCGATGTAGATAACTACCCTTCACTGCATCGATGTAGGTAACTACCCTTCACCTCATCGATCTACATAACAACCATTCACAGCATCAATGTATTTAACAGCTCTTCACCTCATCGATCTACATAACTACCCTTCACAGCGTCAATGCAGATAACTACCCTTCACAGCGTCAATGTAGATAACTACCCTTCACTGCGTCGATGTAGATAACTACCCTTCACCTCATCGATCTACAGAAATACCATTCACAGTGTCGATGTAGATAACCCCTTCACTGCATCTATGTAGATAACTACCCTTCACTGCATCGATGTAGATAATTACCATTCACTGCATCCATGTAGATAACCGCCCATCACTACCTCGATGTATATAACCGTCCTTCACTGTGTCAATGTAGATAATTACCCTTCTCAGCGTCGATGTAGATAACTACCCTTCACTGCATCAATGTAGATAACTACCCTTCACAGCTTCGATGTAGATAACTACCCTTCGCTGCGTCGATGTAGATAACTACCCTTCACTGCATCCATGTGGATAACGACACTTCACAGCGTCAATATAGAGGACTACCTTTCACTGTGTCAATGTAGACAACTACCCTTCACTGCGTCAATGTAGATAACTCTCCTTCACTGCATCAATGTAAATAACTCTCCTTCACTGTGTCGATGAAGATAACTACCCGTCACTGTGTCACTGTAGATAACTGCCCTTCACTGATTCATGTCGATAATGACACTTCACTGCATCAATGTAGATAACGACCCATTACTGCGTCAATGTAGATAACGACTCGTTACTGTGTCGATGTAGATAACTGCCCGTCACTACATCGATATAGGTAACTGCCCGTGACAGCGTCCATGTAAATAACTACCCCTCACTGCATCAATATAACTACCCTTCACTGCGTAAATGTAGATAACTACCCTTCACCTCATCAATCTACATAACTACCCTTCACTGCGTCGATGTAGATAACTACCCTTCACTGCATGGATGTAGATAACTACCCTTCACTGCATCAATGTAGCTAACTGCCCTTCACTGCATCAATGTAGATGACTACCCATCACTGCAAAGATGTAGATATCTCCCCGTCACTGTGTCAATGTAAATAACTACCCTTCACTGATTCATGTGGATAACTACCCTTCACTGCATCGATGTAGATGAGTACCGGTCACTGTAAAGATGTAGATAACTACCCATCACTGCAAAGATGCAGATAACTAACCGTCACTGCGTCAATACAGATAACTACCCATCACTGCATCGCTGTAGATAACTAAGCTTCACTGCATCGATGTAGATAACTGCCCGTCACTGTATCGATGTAGATAATTAACCTTCACTGCATCATGTGGATAACGACACTTCACTGCGTCAATGTAGATGACTACCCTACACTGCGTCATTATAACTACCCTTCACTGCATCAATGTAGATAACTACCTTTCAATGAGTCGATGTAGATAACTACTCTTCACTGCGTCAATGTAGATAACTACCCTTCACTGCATCGATGTAGATAACTGCCCGTCACTGTATTGATGTAGATAATTAACCTTCACTGAATCATGTGGATAACGACACTTCACTGCGTCAATGTAGATGACTACCCTTCACTGCGTCATTATAACTACCCTTCACAGCTTCGATGTAGATAACTACCCTTCACTGCGTCGATGTAGATAACTACTCTTCACTGCGTCAATGTAGATAACTACCCTTTACTGCATCGATGTAGATAACTACCCTTTACTGCATCGATGTAGATAACTACCCTTCACAGTGTCATTGTAGATAACTACCCTTCACTCATTCAATGCAAATAACTACCCTTCACTGCATCCATGCGGATAACGACACTTCACTGCCTCAATGTAGATGAGCACATTTCACTGCGTCAATGTAGATAACGACCCTTCCCTGCATCAAAGTAGATAACTACCCTTCACTACGTCAATGTAGATAACTACCCTTCACTGCGTCGATGTGGGTAACTACACTTCACTGCACCCATGTGGATAAGTACACTTCACTGCACCCATCCGGATAACTACCCTTCACTGCGTGAATGTAGATAACTACCCGTCAGTGCAAAGATGTAGATAACTAACCATCACTGCATCGATGTAGATAACTACCCGTCAGTGCAAAGATGTAGATAACTAACCATCACTGCATCGATTTAGATAACTACCCGTCAGTGCAAAGATGTAGATAACTACCCGTCAGTGCATCAATGTAGATAACTACCTTTCACTGCGTCAATGACGATAACTACCCGTTACTGCGTCAATGTAGATAACCACCCGTTACTGAGTCGATGTAGATAACTGCCCGTCACTGCATCGATATAGGTAACTGCCCGTCACTGCATCGCTGTAGATAACTACCCCTCACTGCATCAATGTACATAACTACCCCTCACTGCATCAACGTAGATAACTACTCCTCACAGCGTCCATGTAAATAACTACCCTTCACTGCATCGAAGTAGATAACTACCCGTCACTGCATCGATGTTACTATCCTTCACTGCGTCGATGTAGATAACTACCCTTCACCTCATCGATCTACATAACTACCATTCACAGCGTCGATGTAGATAACCCCTTCACTGCATCTATGTAGATAACTACTCTTCACTGCATGGATATAGATAACTACCTTTCACTGCATCAATGTAGATAACTGCCCTTCACTGCATGGATGTAGATAACTGCCCTTCACTGCATCAATGTAGATGACTACCCGTCACTGCGTCGATGTAAGTAAGCTTCACTGCAAAGATCTACATAACTACCCTTCACTGCATCAACGTAGATACCCTTCAGTGGATCGATGTAGATAACTACCCTTCACTGCATCGATGTAGGTAACTACCCTTCACCTCATCGATCTACATAACAACCATTCACAGCATCAATGTATTTAACAGCTCTTCACCTCATCAATCTACATAACTACCCTTCACAGCGTCAATGCAGATAACTACCCTTCACAGCGTCAATGTAGATAACTACCCTTCACTGCGTCGATGTAGATAACTACCCTTCACCTCATCGATCTACAGAACTACCATTCACAGCGTCGATGTAGATAACCCCTTCACTGCATCTATGTAGATAACTACCCTTCACCGCATGGATGTAGATAACTACCCTTCACTGTATCAATGTAGATAACTACCCTTCACTACATCGATGTAAATGACTACACTTCACTGCATCATTATAGATAACTACCCTTCACTGCGTTGATGTAAGTAAGCTTCACTGCAACGATCTACATAACTACCCTTCATTGCATCAATGTAGATAACTAACCTTCACTGCATTGATGTAGGTAACTACCCTTCACTGCATCGATGTAGATAATTACCATTCACTGCATCCATGTAGATAACCGCCCATCACTACCTCGATGTATATAACCGTCCTTCACTGCGTCAATGTAGATAATTACCCTTCTCAGCGTCGATGTAGATAACTACCCTTCACTGCATCAATGTAGATAACTACCCTTCACAGCTTCGATGTAGATAACTACCCTTCGCTGCATCGATGTAGATAACTACCCTTCACTGCATCCATGTGGATAACGACACTTCACAGCGTAAATATAGAGGACTACCTTTCACTGTGTCAATGTAGACAACTACCCTTCACTGCGTCAATGTAGATAACTCTCCTTCACTGCATCAATGTAAATAACTCTCTTCACTGTGTCGATGAAGATAACTCTCCTTCACTGCATCGATGTAGATAATTACCATTCACTGCATCCATGTAGATAACCGCCCTTCACTGACTCGATGTATATAACCGGCCTTCACTGCATCAGTGTAGATAATTACCCTTCTCAGCGTCGATGTAGATAACTACCTTTCACAGCTTCGATGTAGATAACTACCCTTCACCGTGTCGATGTAGATAACTACCCTTCACTGCGTCGATGTAGATAACTACCCTTCACTCATTCAATGTAGATAACTACCCTTCACTGCATGCATGTGGATAACGACACTTCACAGCGTCAATATAGAGGACTACCTTTCACTGTGTCAATGTAGACTACTACCCTTCACTGCATCAATGTAGATAACTACCTTTCACAGCTTCGATGTAGATAACTACCCTTCGCTGCATCGATGTAGATAACTACCCTTCACTGCATCCATGTGGATAACGACACTTCACAGCGTAAATATAGAGGACTACCTTTCACTGTGTCAATGTAGACAACTACCCTTCACTGCGTCAATGTAGATAACTCTCCTTCACTGCATCAATGTAAATAACTCTCTTCACTGTGTCGATGAAGATAACTCTCCTTCACAGCGTCAATGTAGATAACTATCTTTCACTGCATCAATGCAGATAACTACCCTTCACAGCGTCAATGTAGATAACTACCCTTCACTGCGTCGATGTAGATAACTACCCTTCACCTCATCGATCTACAGAACTACCATTCACAGCGTCGATGTAGATAACCCCTTCACTGCATCTATGTAGATAACTACCCTTCACCGCATGGATGTAGATAACTACCCTTCACTGTATCAATGTAGATAACTACCCTTCACTACATCGATGTAAATGACTACCCGTCACTGCAAAGATGTAGATAACTACCCATAACTGCGTCAATGTAGACGACTACACTTCACTGCATCATTATAGATAACTACCCTTCACTGCGTCGATGTAAGTAAGCTTCACTGCAACGATCTACATAACTACCCTTCATTGCATCAATGTAGATAACTAACCTTCACTGCATTGATGTAGGTAACTACCCTTCACTGCATCGATGTAGATAATTACCATTCACTGCATCCATGTAGATAACCGCCCATCACTACCTCGATGTATATAACCGTCCTTCACTGCGTCAATGTAGATAATTACCCTTCTCAGCGTCGATGTAGATAACTACCCTTCACTGCATCAATGTAGATAACTACCCTTCACAGCTTCGATGTAGATAACTACCCTTCGCTGCATCGATGTAGATAACTACCCTTCACTGCATCCATGTGGATAACGACACTTTACAGCGTAAATATAGAGGACTACCTTTCACTGTGTCAATGTAGACAACTACCCTTCACTGCGTCAATGTAGATAACTCTCCTTCACTGCATCAATGTAAATAACTCTCTTCACTGTGTCGATGAAGATAACTCTCCTTCACTGCATCGATGTAGATAATTACCATTCACTGCATCCATGTAGATAACCGCCCTTCACTGACTCGATGTATATAACCGGCCTTCACTGCATCAGTGTAGATAATTACCCTTCTCAGCGTCGATGTAGATAACTACCCTTCACAGCTTCGATGTAGATAACTACCCTTCACCGTGTCGATGTAGATAACTACCCTTCACTGCGTCGATGTAGATAACTACCCTTCACTCATTCAATGTAGATAACTACCCTTCACTGCATGCATGTGGATAACGACACTTCACAGCGTCAATATAGAGGACTACCTTTCACTGTGTCAATGTAGACTACTACCCTTCACTGCATCAATGTAGATAACTACCTTTCACAGCTTCGATGTAGATAACTACCCTTCGCTGCATCGATGTAGATAACTACCCTTCACTGCATCCATGTGGATAACGACACTTCACAGCGTAAATATAGAGGACTACCTTTCACTGTGTCAATGTAGACAACTACCCTTCACTGCGTCAATGTAGATAACTCTCCTTCACTGCATCAATGTAAATAACTCTCTTCACTGTGTCGATGAAGATAACTCTCCTTCACAGCGTCAATGTAGATAACTATCTTTCACTGCATCAATGTAGATAACTACCCTTCACAGCTTCGATGTAGATAACTACCCTTCACTGCATCGATGTAGATAATTACCATTCACTGCATCCATGTAGATAACCGCCCATCACTACCTCGATGTATATAACCGTCCTTCACTGTGTCAATGTAGATAACTACCCTTCACAGCTTCGATGTAGATAACTACCCTTCGCTGCGTCGATGTAGATAACTACCATTCACAGCTTCGATGTAGATAACTACCCTTCGCTGCGTCGATGTAGATAACTACCCTTCACTGCATCCATGTGGATAACGACACTTCACAGCGTCAATATAGAGGACTACCTTTCACTGTGTCAATGTAGACAACTACCCTTCACTGCGTCAATGTAGATAACTCTCCTTCACTGCATCAATGTAAATAACTCTCTTCACTGTGTCGATGAAGATAACTCTCCTTCACAGCATCAATGTAGATAACTACCTTTCACTGCATCAATGTAGATAACTACCCTTCACAGCTTCGATGTAGATAACTACCCTTCGCTGCGTCGATGTAGATAACTCTCCTTCACTGCATCAATGTAAATAACTCTCTTCACTGTGTCGATGAAGATAACTCTCCTTCACTGCATCGATGTAGATAATTACCATTCACTGTATCCATGTAGATAACCGCCCTTCACTGACTCGATGTATATAACCGGCCTTCACTGCGTCAGTGTAGATAATTACCCTTCTCAGCGTCGATGTAGATAACTACCCTTCACAGCTTCGATGTACATAACTACCCTTCACCGCGTCGATGTAGATAACTACCCTTCACTGCGTCGATGTAGATAACTACCCTTCACTCATTCAATGTAGATAACTACCCTTCACTGCATGCATGTGGATAACGACACTTCACAGCGTCAATATAGAGGACTACCTTTCACTGCGTCAATGTAGATAACTACCTTTCACTGCTTCGATATAAATAATTACCCTTCAATGCATTGGTGTAGATAACTACCCTTCACCTGATCGATCTACATAACTACCATTCATGGCGTCAATGTAGGTAACTGCCCTTCACTGCATCGATGCAAATAACTACTATTCACTGCATCGTTGTAGATAACGACCCTTTGTGATGTCATTGTAGATAACTACCCTTCACTACGTCGATGTGGGTAACTACACTTCACTGCACCCATCTGGATAACTACCCTTCACTGCACCCATCTGGATACCTACTTTTCACTGTGTGAATGTAGATAACTATCCGTCAGTGCAAAGATGTAGATAACTAACCATCACTGCATCGATGTAGATAACTACCCGTCAGTGCAAAGATGTAGATAACTAACCATCACTGCATCGATTTAGATAACTACCCGTCAGTGCAAAGATGTAGATAACTACCCGTCAGTGTGTCAATGTAGATAACTACCCTTTACTGCGTCAATGTCGATAACTACCCGTTACTGCGTCAATGTAGATAACCACCCGTTACTGTGTCGATGTAGATAACTGCCCGTCACTGCATCGATATCGGTAACTGCCCGTCACTGCATCGATGTAGAAAACTACCCCTCACTGCATCAATGTAAATAACTACCCTTCACTGCATCAAAGTAGATAACTACTCCTCACTGCATTGATGTTACTATCCTTCACTGCGTCGATGTAACTACCCTTCACTGCGTCAATGTAGATAACTACCCTTCACCTCATTGATCTACATAACTACCATTCACAGCGTCGATGTAGATAACCCCTTCACTGCATCTATGTAGATAACTACTCTTCACTGCATGGATGTAGATAACTACCCTTCACTGCATCAATGTAGATAACTGCCCTTCACTGCATCAATATAGATGACTACCCGTCACTGCAAAGATGTAGATAACTACCCGTCACTGCATCAATGTAGATAACTACCCTTCACTGCATGGATGTAGATAACTACCCATCACAGCATCGATGTAGATAACTGCCCTTCACTGCATCGATGTAGATGACTACCCCTCACTGCGTCGATGTAAGTAAGCTTCACTGCAAAGATCTACATAACTACCCTTCACTGCATCAATGTAGATACCCTTCAGTGGATCGATGTAGATAACTACCCTTCACTGCATCGATGTAGGTAACTACCCTTCACCTCATCGATCTACATAACAACCATTCACAGCGTCAATGTATTTAACAGCCCTTCACCTCATCGATCTACATAACTACCCTTCACAGTGTCAATGCAGATAACTACCCATCACAGCGTCAATGTAGATAACTACCCTTCACTGCGTCGATATAGATAACTACCCTTCACCTCATCGATCTACAGAACTACCATTCACAGTGTCGATGTAGATAACCCCTTCACTGCATCTATGTAGATAACTACCCTTCACTGCATGGATATACATAACTACCCCTCACTGCATCAACGTAGATAATTAATCCTCACAGCGCCCATGTAAATAACTACCCATCACTGCATCGAAGTAGATAACTACCACTCACTGCATCGATGTTACTATCCTTCACTGCGTCGATGTAGATAACTACCCTTCACTGCATCAATGTAGATAACTACCCTTTACTGCGTCGATGTAGATAACAACACTTCACTACATCGATGTAGATAATTACCATTCACTGCATCCATGTAGATAACCGCCCTTCACTGCCTCGATGTATATAACCATCCTTCACTGCGTCAATGTAGATAACTACCCTTCACAGCTTCAATGTAGATAACTACCCTTCAATGCGTCAATGTAGATAACTACCCTTCACTGCATCAATGTAGATAACTACCCTTCACTCATTCAATGTAGATAACTACCCTTCACTGCATCCATGTGGATAACAACACTTCACTGCCTCAATGTAGATGAGCACATTTCACTGCGTCAATGTAGATAACGACCCTTCCCTGCATCAATGTAGATAACTACCCTTCACTACGTCAATGTAGATAACTAGCCTTCACTGCGTCGATGTGGGTAACTACACTTCACTGAACCCATGTGAATAAGTATACTTCACTGCACCCATCTGGATAACTACCCTTCACTGCGTGAATGTAGATAACTACCCAGCAGTGCAAAGATGTAGATAACTAACATTAACTGCAACGATGTAGATAACTACCCGTCAGTGCAAAGATGTAGATAACTAACGATCACTGCATCGATGTAGATAACTACCCGTCACTGCGTCAATATAGATAACTACCCGTCAGTGCAAAGATGTAGATAACTAACGATCACTGCATCGATGTAGATAACTACCCGTCAGTGCAAAGATGTAGATAACTACCCGTCAGTGCAAAAATGTAGATAACTACCCATCAGTGCATCAATTTAGATAACTACCCTTCACTGCGTCAATGTCGATAACTACCCGTTACTGCGTCAATGTAGATAACCACCCGTTACTGTGTCGATGTAGATAACTGCCCGTCACTGCATCGATATAGGTAACTGCCCGTCACTGCATCGATGTAGATAACTACCCCTCACTGCATCAATGTACATAACTACCCCTCACTGCATCAACGTAGATAACTACTCCTCACAGCGTCCATGTAAATAACTACCCTTCACTGCATCGAAGTAGATAACTACCCGTCACTGCATCGATGTTACTATCCTTCACTGCGTCGATGTAGATAACTACCCTTCACTGCGTCAATGTAGATAACTAACCTTCACTGCGTCGATGTAGATAACAACACTTCACCTCATCGATCTACATAACTACCATTCACAGCGTCGATGTAGATAACCCCTTCACTGCATCTATGTAGATAACTACTCTTCACTGCATGGATGTAGATAACTACCCTTGACTGCATCAATGTAGATAACTGCCCTTCACTGCATCAATATAGATGACTACCCGTCACTGCAAAGATGTAGATAACTACCCGTCACTGCATCAATGTAGATAACTACCCTTCACTGCATGGATGTAGATAACTGCCCTTCACTGCATCGATGTAGATGACTACCCGTCACTGCGTCGATGTAAGTAAGCTTCACTGCAAAGATCTACATAACTACCCTTCACTGCATCAATGTAGATACCCTTCAGTGGATCGATGTAGATAACTACCCTTCACTGCATCGATGTAGGTAACTACCCTTCACCTCATCGATCTACATAACAACCATTCACAGTGTCAATGTATTTAACAGCCCTTCACCTCATCAATCTACATAACTACCCTTCACAGCGTCAATGTAGATAACTACCCTTCACTGCGTCGATGTAGATAACTACCCTTCACCTCATCGATCTACAGAACTACCATTCACAACGTCGATGTAGATAACCCCTTCACTGCATCTATGTAGATAACTACCCATCACTGCATCGATGTAGATAACTGCCCGTCACTGTATCGATGTAGATAACTACCCTTCACTGCATCATGTGGATAACTACACTTCTCTGCGTCAATATAGATGACTACCCTTCACTGCGTCACTATAGATAACTACCCTTCACTGCATCAATGTAGATAACTACCCTTCAATGCGTCGATGTAAGTAAGCTTCACTGCAACGATCTACATAACTACCCTTCATTGCATCAATGTAGATACCCTTCAGTGGATCGATGTAGATAACTACCATTCACTGCATCAATGTAGATGACTACCCTTCACTGCATCAATGTAGATACCCTTCAGTGGATCGATGTAGATAACTACCATTCACTGCATCAATGTAGATGACTACCCTTCACTGCATCAATGTAGATACCCTTCAGTGGATCGATGTAGATAACTACCCTTCACTGCATCAATGTAGATGACTACCCTTCAATGCGTCGATGTAAGTAAGCTTCACTGCAACAATCTACATAACTACCCTTCACTGCATTGATGTAGATAACTACCCTTCACTACATCGATCTAGATAATTACCATTCACTGCATCCATGTAGATAATCACCCTTCACTGCCTCAATGTATATAACCGTCCTTCACTGCGTCAATGTAGATAATTACCCTTCTCAGCGTCGATGTAGATAACTACCCTTCACTGCGTCGATGTAGATAACTACCCTTCACTGCATCCATGTGGATAACGACACTTCACTGCCTCAATGTAGATTACCACCCTTCCCTGCATCAATGTAGATAACTACCCTTCACTACGTCAATGTAGATAACTACCCTTCACTGCGTCGATGTGGGTAACTACACTTCACTGCACCCATGTGGATAACTACACTTCACTGCACCCATGTGGATAACTACCCTTCACTGCGTGAATGTAGATAACTGCACTTCACTGCATCGATGTAGATAACTAATCTTCACTGCATCGATGTAGATAACGACCCTTCACTACTTCCATGTCGATAACGACCCTTCACTGCATCGATGTAGATAATGACCCTTCACTGCATCCATGTCGATAACTACCCTTCACTGCATCGATGTAGATAACTACCCTTCACTGCATCGATGTAGATAACTACCCTTCACTGCGTCGATGTAGATAACTACCCGTTACTGCGTCAATGTAGATAACCACCCGTTACTGTGTCGATGTAGATAACTACCCCTCACTGCATCGATGTACATAACTACCCCTCACTGCATCAACGTAGATAACTACTCCTCACAGCATCCATGTAAATAACTACCCTTCACTGCATCGAAGTAGATAACTACCCCTCACTGCATCGATGTTACTATCCTTCACTGCGTCAATGTAGATAACTACCCTTCACTGCATCCATCTCGATAATGACACTTCACTGTGTCAATGTAGATAAGTACCCTTCACTGTGCCGATGTAGTTAACTCTCCTTCACTGCGTCGATGTAGATAACTGCCCTTCAGAGCATCGATGTAGATAATTACCCATCACAGCGTCGTTGTATATAATGACCCTTCACAACGTCAATGTAGATAATGACCCTTCACTGCATCATTGTAGAAAACTACCCTTTACTGTATGGATGTAGGTAACTACCCTTCACTGCATCGATGTAGGTAACTACCCTTTACTGCATCCATGTGGATAATGACACTTCACTGTGTCAATGTAGATGACTACATTTCATTGCGTCAATGTAGACAACTACCCTTCACTGCGCCAATGTAGAAAACTACGCTTCACTGCTACATTGTCGATAGCTCTCCTTCACTGCGTCAATGTAGATAACTTCCTTTCACTGTGTCGATATAAATAACTACCCTTCACCTCATTGATCTACATAACTACCATTCACAGCGTTCATGTAGATAACTGCCCTTCACCTCATCGATCTACATAACTACCCTTCACAGCGTCAATGCAGATAACTACCCTTCACAGCGTCAATGTAAATAACTACCCTTCACTGCGACGATGTAGATAACTGCCCTTCACCTCATCGATCTACATAACTACCATTCACATCGTCAATGCAGATAACTACCCTTCACAGCGTCAATGCAGATAACTGCCCTTCACATCGTCAATGCAGATAACTGCCCTTCACCTCAACAATCTACAAAACTACCCTTCACAGCATCAATGTAGATAACAACCCTTCACAGTGTCGATGTAGATAACAACCCTTCACAGTGTCGATGCAGATAACTACCCTTCACTGCGACAATGCAGATAACTACCTTTGAGTCTTCTGTCATCTCCACTGAGAAGTTTGAATTCAGCAACCTCAAAGGAGCACCGCCATCTTCAAATTTTCCTTCAATTTGCTCATCATATTTAGTCCTTGCTTCACCATACCTAGGAGTTCACTATTTACCATCAGTGAGGAAACACTTACATCACCAGAACGGCACTAACATCTAGAGAAAGCTGTAGTCTTAAATGCAGCAAGATATCGGCAATAAAGGCAGCATTGCTAGTGACACCCGCATCCCAACAACTAATAAAAGGTAAAATTACTGTACTGATTTCATCTGAAATAAAAGCCAATGTGTGCCAGCATAAGCTTCGCCACCATCACTGAAGCAGATAAAGCTGTGCAAACAGTTGAGCCATAGACCTGCAAATAGTGACAGGTGAATAATATTAGCAGACAGATACCTTAAGAAATGTTTACATAGTTCAGTGCCTGAGTGAAATTGTACATAGGGGAATGTCTTGTGTGGCCGGACTATCTGCTGTAAGATATTTAATCAGTGATTGTCTGGCAAATTAACTTTTTACATGTTATATGAAATGAGCATAAGAATTAATGCCATGAATTAAATTTTAATATAACACCTTTATATAAATTACCTTTTGTGTCAAGTATTGAGACAGCTGGCATGCAACAACTAATGAGTGTGTGTATCTGTATGTGTTGTTCCTGCAGGCATGTATGTGTGTGAATTAATTGGGTGATATGATTTTGTTTACATAATGTATGCTATAGCTATGCATGTGTATGTTTGGTGCACGTGTGCATTATTCTTCATGTTTCCTTGTCCGCACATGTGTAGCAGCTTTCAAGTGCTTATAAATATCTTTATCACAATTCAAAGTCTGAAGTCATAAGTTGTGGCATTATGGTAAACCCCTGATAGATGTCTGTTCTGGATCTCATTGTTTCTCTTATATCTATAAGATTATTGTCATGAAAGGTTTGGATTCAAATTCACCTGATTTGGCACAAGAAGTATTTCCTTTAATTAACATGGAAATAGAAGGTGGGAAAGGAGCTATTATAACATTATCAGGGGAATAATGTTCCTTTACTGAGACACTGCAGTTCTATTTCAATAGGAATCTAATATATCCATTATATTATTTCTTTCTCCCAGTCTTTACCACTTATTGTTGTGCCAGAAGACCCACTTTGATGTGCTCAATGTGAGCCATTTCTGAAAGTCAGGAGAATATTTCACCATGAATGTCCTCACTGGCTTCCATCACAGTACAATGTATAGTAATTAAATTGGAAATGCCAGCACGTGCTCAGAGAATGCAATATGGCGCAGGTACGATTTAGTTATTCATTTATTTCATGATACAGAACCTTCTGGCCCTTTGAGCAACCCCCAACAAACCTGACTAATCCTAACCTAATCACGGGACAATTTTACAAAAAAACAGTTAACTTACCTGGTATATCTTTGGACTGTGGGAGGACACTGAAGGACCAGGAGCAAATATACAGATTCCATGTGGAGGACGTACATAGACTCCTTAAAAAACAGCACTTGAGTGTTTAAGTATAAAATAAACTTTATCCATAATAAAAAGAATACAAGAATAAACCCTTCAATGCCTTTTTATTCTTTACATTCATTGTCAAAGCTTTCCATTCTGTTCTATTACATTCATACACAACAGTAGCACTGCTGCCACTGGTGTAGTACATTGCTACAATAATAATTCCTCCCCCAAATGGTCCCTCCCTCTCCAGTAGGAGAGGAACCCTACACAGTGGTCCTTCCCCACTGAGCCCTTGCAGTGGCTGCACCAAGCTTCAATGCATCCCTCAGCACATACTCCTGCATCCTGGAATCAGCATTCCTCCATGGACATCTTGATGTACTGGGAAGCCAACGCATTTCTGGCAAGCCAAAGAGCATCTTTCACCGAGTTGATTGTCTGCCAACAGGACTTGATGTTTGGCTCTGTGTCTGTTCCTGGACACAGCCCATAGATCAGAGATTCATGGAGCTACTTGGGATGAACCATGACTCAGGCCCCTTCATCTTTCTCCACACCATCTTCTCAAACCCACAGTCCACAAAGAAGTGAGCTACTGTCTCTTCCCCCCGACAGTCATCCTGTGTGCAGTGCGCTGCGGGAGTGATGCTCCAGGCATGCAAAAAGGTTCTGACTGGGAGGGCCCCTCTCACTGCCAGCCAGGCAAGGTCTTGGTGCCTGTTGGTGAGGCCTGGCAATGAGACATTCTGCCAGATAGTCTGGACAGTCTGCTCAATCACCCTACTGAGTCCTTGCAGTTTCTGCAGGACGTTCCATGCTAACCACTGCCTAATGAATTTTTTTATCCTGATGTTACTGAACTCTTGAATGAACCTCTTATACAATAAAGATAAACTCTTGATCTCTCAGCCTATCCTGTCATGGCCTTGCACTTTGTTTTTCTACTGTGACACTACGTTCTCTATTTTGATCACCATTTTTATCACCTTTTTTATTATCCCATTGTATTTATGTATGAGATGATCTGTCTAGATGGCATGCAAACAAAAGGTTCACTATTTCTTGGTACATGTGACAATAAACCAACTCCAAATTAACCATTTACTTATATATCACCAGAATGCAACTTCCAAATTTTTGAGCCATATCTCCCTTGATCCTAAATTATTTATGTATCTGTCCAGCGACAATTGCATTCTAAACCTACAGAGTAGATTTCTCCTTTGCCTAAATAGAAAGCTGGGTGCAAGAATAGAAAAAAGTCAAAGTTGAAGATGAGTTAACAATGGCCAAGTAGGTAATGTCAACTTGCCATACAAAATTTCTGTGATTTTATTGTAGTACCTAATTTTCCTGAATGTACGACAGCAAATTCCTGTTCAACAGCACCCAATGCAGAAAATAATATTCAGAGCACTTAAGGGACTCTGCCCAGGGCAGCTTTTATACATGGACTGAAATCCCATAACCTTGGCGGTTTCTTTAATTCCCTGCAAATAACATTAGATCCAAACATCCCAGGCTTAAAATCCAAGCTGTAGAAATTAGTAATGCATTCCAATTGTCATTTTAATTTTATTGAGAAACGTTATTGGAAATAGGTGTTTATAAACCATAAGTCTATAGTGTTATATTTTAAACTAGGAGCTTAAAGGGTTCACTTTTAACTATTTACTTTTGCTGAGGTGGAAACCTCTCATGTACATTATTGTGCAAATATTGAACTAATTAAAAGAATTGAATTTAGAACCAAAAGTGTTCAAGATCAAGGCTAGAAATTGTCACATTGTCTTCAGAATGAATTGTGAACTAAAATGGATCATTGGATGCGACAGAGACCCTGGAAAATATAGCACATATTGAAACTTTGTATTCCACACTTTCATTAGTGCAAAATGTACTTCTACATTGGGTGCACAGTAATGAAGTTAGTCATTATGGAAATGATGCAAATTTGTAATTTACTATTGTCACATGTATCAAGATACAGTGAAAAGCTGTTTTGCATGTCATCCATACAGATCATTTCTAAACATAAGTACTGTACATCAGGTAGTACAAGCGAAAATAATTATTGTACCAGACGTCCATTCAGGAGTCTTATAACCGCAGGGCAGAAGTTGTCATAGAGCCAGGTAATGCATGTTTTAATGCTTTTATATCTTCTGCATGATGGGAAGAGTCATAAGAAAAAATGACCAGTTCATGATGGACTGAACAGTATCCACAGCTCCCTGAAATTTCTTTGGGTTTTGAGCAGAGCTGTTGCTGTACCAAGTTGTAATGCATCTGCATAGGGCACTTTTTATAATACATTACCTATTTTATAATAGGTGAAGGTCAACAGGAACATGTTAAATTTCCTTAGCTTTCTGAGGAAATGGATGTGCTCTCTTACCCATAGTGTCAATGTGGTTGGACCAGGTCAAGCCATTGGCAATGTTTACAGCTACGATCTTGAAGCCTTCAACCATCTCTTCCCAACACCATTGACACATACATACAGGGATATGTGCTCCACCCCACTTCTTGGTTATTAACTAGTTCTTTTGTTTTGCTAACATTTAGGGAATAGTTGTTATCATGACACCATGCTACTCTCTTACCTAAGCAACACACACAAAATGCTAGGGGATCTCAACTGGTCAGGCAGCATCTGTGGAAAATAATAAATAGTCAATGTTTCGTCCTTCTTCAGGACTGGAAAGGGAGGGGAAGATGACAGAATAAAAAGGTGGGAGGAGGGGAAGGAGGATAGCTAGTACATGGTCGAAGAGTCAGTTTGTAACAGAGATCACAGAGCGGGAGCAATGAGAGAGGGTCTTACCGGACTTCCTTCGAAGAGAAGATTTGAAGTTCTTCAGAGTAGGCATTACCTGTACTCCATCTTGTTGTTAGTTGAGATCTAGTCCACTACACTGATGTCACCTGCAAAGGAATAGTTTTTGCAGGAATTCCTGACAGAAAGAAACAGGCCTATTTGTGCCTATTAAAGTAAAATATCTGTCTAAACTCTATTGAAGACAGAGGGGGCATCAATGAGATCACCACAGCAGCAGCAGTGGATTATATTTCTGATTTCTAACCAGATCTCGGAGCTCTCCAATACCATTCTCTGGTATCCTTCCTTCTGCCATTTTGCGATTCATTTATTAAAAGAGAAATGCCAAATCCAGCTCAGGCTAAGCAGTTCAGCAATTGAATGAGTGAAGGCGAGAAAGCTGAAGGCAGATCTTTGTTACCCCACAATTTATTGATTGTTTTTCCTTCTTTGTATTTGCTCAGTTAAGACAGTGGGGATTCCAGGAAGGATAGTGGATTGCTCCTCTTGGGGAATGTGGGAAGGCAGGGAGATCTCTGCTATCACTGACGACTACACCTGCAAGAACTGCATCCAGCTACAGCTTCTAATAATTTTTGTTAAGGAATTGGAGTTGGAACTGGATAAACTCCGGATCATTCGGGAGGCTGGGAGAGTGATAGATAGGACATGTAGAGAGGTAGCTACACCCAAAATGCAGGAAACAGAAAACTGGGTGACAGTCAAGAAGGGGAAAGGTGTTAGACAGCCAGTGCAGAGTACCCCTGTGGCCATCCCCCTCAACAGCAGGTATACCCCTTTGGATACTGTCGGGGGAAATGACCTAGCAGAGTAAAGTCACAGTGATCAGGTCTCTGGCACTGAGTCTGGCCCTGTAACTCAAAAGGGAAGGCAGGGACAGGAGGTGAGCTGTAGTGATAGGGGTTTAGTTAGTTAAGGGAACAGAAAGGAGGTCCTGTAAACAAAAATGAGATTCCCAGATGGTAAGTTGCCTCCTGGTTCCAGGGTTCAGGACATCTTGGATCGAGTCTTCAACATTCTTAAGTGGGAGGGTGTACAGCCAGAGATCATGGTCCACGTAGAGACCAATGACATAGATAGAAAGAGTGATGATGTTCTGCAAGGTCAGTTCAGGGAGTTTCAGGGTGCTAAGGACTTCCGGGGTTGTGATCACAGGATTGCTACCCATGCCACATTCTAGTGAGACCAGACATAGGAAGTTTATAGAATTTAAGACATGGCTAAGGAGTTGGTATAGGAGGGAGGACATTAGATATTTGGATTATTGGCTTTCCTCCAGGGAAGGTTGGTGGCACCTACCTGTACAGAAGAGACAATTTGTGCCGGAACTGGAGGGGGACTAATATCCTAACGGGAAGGTTTGCTTGTGCTGCACTAGAAGGTTTAAATTAGAATAACAGGGGGCTGGGAACCAGAGTACCAGAACAGTTAGTGAAGAGGATGTGGAGAAATATTATGTTAAAACCTCAGACAAAGTCAAGAATGAAAAGGTTGAGCATGGTGTGACTGGTGTCCTGAGCTGCATATACTTCAATGTTAGAAGTAAAGACAGATGAGCTCAGGGCATGGATCAACATATGGGATTATATTACTGTAGCCATTAGTGAGACTTGGTTGTAGGAGGCAAGACTGGCAGCTCAGAATTCCAGGGTTTTGTTGTTTTAGACGCAACAGAGCAGGAGGAATTGAGGAGTGCTCAGTCAGGACAGACTGGGGAATTTGTCTTGTGAGATGTTATGCGTGGAACCAAGATATGACCATGTTAATGGGCTATATTACAGACCACCCAACGGTCTGTAGAATTTTGAGGAACAAATTTGTTGAGAGATCACAGTCTGTTGCAAGAAGCATTAGATTGTTATAGTAGGTGATTTTAACCTTCCACATATTGACTGGAACACCCATACCATAAAAGGACAAGATGGGATAGAGTTTGTCAAATGTACTCAAGAAAATTTCCTTAATCAGTACATAACAGTCCCAACGAGGCAGTGTGTGATACTTGATCTGCTATTAGGGAATGAGACAGGACAGGTGATGGAAGCTTATATAGGGGAACACTTTCCATTTAGTGATCATAATGCCGTTAGTTTCAAAGTAAAATGGAAAAAGATAGGTCTGATCCATGGGTTGAGATTGTAGATTGGAGAAAGGCCAATTTTGCTGGTGTCAGAAAGGATCTAGCAAGTGTAGATAGGGACAGGCTGTTTTTTGGCAAAGATGTATTTGATAAGTGGAGGCCTCCAAATGTGAAACTTTTGAGAATACATTGTTTTTATGTGCTTGTCAGAATAAAAGGTAAAGAACCTTGGTTTTCAAGAAATATTGAGGCCCTGGATAAGAATAAAAAAGAGGTGCACAGCAGGTATAGGAACAAATACTGTGCTTATGGAGTATGAGAAATGAAAGAGAACGCTTAGAAATCGGGGGTGCTCAAAAATGGCACAGGGTTAGCAGAGAAAGTGAAGAAGAATCCGAAGGAATTCTATAGATATGTTACGAGCAAAAGGATTGCAAGGAACAAAAATGGTCCTCAAGAAGATCAGATCCATGCATGGAACTAAAAGAGCTGGGGAAGACCTTCAAAGATTTTTTTTGCATCTGTGTTTACTCAGGAGATGGACGCAGTGTCTATACAAGTGAGGCAAAGTGCCATCAACTTCATGGACACTAAACACCTTACAGAGGAGGAGGCATTTGCTGTCTTGAGGCAATTTAGGGTGGATAATCCCCAGGGCCTGACAAAGTGTTCCCTCAGACCCTGCAGGAGGCAAGTGCAGAAACTGCAGGGCTCTAGCAGAGATATTTAAATCATCCTTAGTGACAGGTGACAGATTGTTCTGCTATTGAAGAAAGGCTCTAAAAATAAACCAGGAAATTATATCTTTGACATCAGTAGTGAGGAAAGTTATTAGAAAGTATTCTAAGAGACTGGGTATTGGTGATTTTGGATAGACATGAGCTGAGCAGGGATAGTCAATAGACAATAGACAGTAGGTGCAGGAGTAAGCTGTTCGGCCCTTCTAGCCAGCACCGCCATTCACTGTGATCGTGGCTGATCATACACAATCAGTACCCCGTTCCTGCCCTCTCCCCATATCCCTTGACCCCGCTACCTATAAGAGCTCTATCTAACTCTCTCTTGAATGCATCCAGAGACTTGGCCTCCACTGCCTTCTGGGGCAGAACATTCCACATATCCACCACTCATATTCTTAAACTGTGGCCTCTAGTTCTGAACTCACCCATCAGCGGGAACATGCTTCCTACCTCCAGTGTGTCCAATCCCTTAATAATCTTATATGTTTCAATCAGAACCCCTTTCATCCTTCTAAATTCCAGTGTATACAAGCCCAGTCGCTCCAATCTTTCAACATATGACAGTCCCGCCATTCCAGGAATTAACCTTGTGTACCTACGCTGCATTCCCTCAATAGCAAGAATGTCCTTCCTCAAATTTGGAGATCAAAACTGCACACAATACTCCAGGTGTGGTCTCACCAGGGCCCTGTACAGCTGCAGAAGGACCTCTTTACTCCTATACTCAATTCCTCTTGTCAGCATAGCTTTGTGTGTAGTAGGTCATGTCTAACCAGTCTTATAGAGTTTTTTGAGGAAGTTACCAGAAAAGTTGATGAAGACAAGGCAGTGGATGTTGTCTACGTAGACTTTAGCAAGGCATTTGATAAGTCCTGCATGGTATTCAAGATGAGGTAGTAAATTGGATTAAACGTTGGCTTTGTGGGAGAAGCCAGAGAGTAGTAGTAGACAGTTGCCTATCTGACTGGAGGCCTGTGACTGGTGAAGTGCCGCAAGGATCAGTGCTGCATCTGTTTTTGTTTGTTATCTATATCAATGATCTGGATGATAATGTGGTTAGCAGGATCAACAAATTTGATGACAACGAGGTGGGGGTGTAGTGGGCAACAAGGAAGACTATCAGAGCTTGCAGCAGTATCTGGACATCTGGAAAA
Source organism: Hemitrygon akajei (assembly GCF_048418815.1). Classification (NCBI taxonomy): domain Eukaryota; kingdom Metazoa; phylum Chordata; class Chondrichthyes; order Myliobatiformes; family Dasyatidae; genus Hemitrygon; species Hemitrygon akajei. The sequence continues at coordinate 52,617,937 of NC_133127.1, forward strand.
ATGGACAGAAAATGGCAGATGGAACTTAATGCAGAGAAGTGAGAGATGTTGCACTTTTGTAGGACCAACCAGCGTATGTCTTACACGGAGAACAGTAGGACACCAAGAAGTGCTGTAGAACAAAGGTATCTGGGAATGAAGGTCCATAATTCATTGAAAGTGGAGTCACAGGTATTTGGGATTACAGGTCCATAATTCATGGAAAGTAGCGTCACAGGTAGATCAGGTCATAAAGAAAGCTTTTGGCACATTGGCCTTCATAAATCAAAACATTGAGTAAAGGAGATGTGATGTTCTGTTGAAGTTGTATGAGACATTGTTGAGGCCTAATTTGGAGTATTGTGTGCAATTTTGTTCACCTACCTACAGGAAAGATGTAAATAAGGTTGAAAATTTACAAGGATGTTGCCAAGACTAGAGGACCTGAGATATTAGGAGAGATTGAATAGGTTAGAACTCTATAGAAGATTGAGTGAAGATTTGATAGAGGTATACAAAATTATGAGGAGTACAGATAGGGTAAATGCAAGCAAGGTTTTTCCACTGAGGTTGGGTGGGACTACAACTATGTCATGGGTTAAGGGTGAAAGGTTAAAAGTTTAAGGGGACTATGAGGGGAAACTTCTTCACTCAGAGGGTCGTGAAAGTGTGGGATGAGCTGTCAGCGCAAGTGTTACATGTGAGCTTGATTTCAATGCTTTAAAGAAGTTTGGATAGTTACATGGATGGTAGGGGTAGGTCAATTGGAGTAGGCAGTTTAAATTGTTTAGTATGGACTAGATGGGCCTGCTTCTGAGCTGTAATTTTCTATGACTCTATGACTAATTCTAGTTGAGGCCAAACCACTTTACATTAAGATTTCAAAATGAAGCTCTTATGTATTAAGTTCCAGTTTCTGATTTATTCATATATGACCCAATTGTAAAGACCATGTAATATCTTAAAGTTTGATTCAAATTATGCATTTTCTTCCTTGTATGTAGTTAGTGAAAACGCTTTGATTTGATTGGCCGCTCATTATAATGGCAAATCATGCTGTCCATTCACATCAAATATGTGCAAAAGATCACAAACTAAGTCAGTTACTTGCACAAAATCTCACACTGAAACCAAAATAAACCATTATTCAGCTCGATTAAAATACGCAGACGTTATTTTTAGCTCAGCTACCGAAGCATAAATTTCAAAGCCTAAAGAGCTTTCAAAATATGTAAAATGCTTGGAAGGAGTTTGCTGCAATGTTGCAGATTGAAAAGACCAAATTTTGTGAGAAGAGGCGTGGTGGTGAAGTCGAGATGGTTAATGTCCCGACGGACATTAACCCTTCTGATGAAGGGTTTCGGCACGAAACGTCGTTATTACCTCCTCCCATAGATGCTGTCTGGCCTGCTGAGTTCTGCCAGCATTTTGTTTTTTAGACCAAATTTTGTGTTCAGTATTGAAGCAACTCAGTAATTATGGAGGCCTCTCTCCGCCTCTTCAACCACATCCTGACCCAGACACAGTACCGTAGCCATGTCTCGTTTTTGGGAACGTGTCTCCACCGCCATCTCATACCGAAGGGATTCCAGCTTCGGTTCCAGGCTTCCCAGTTCGGGCCCAGCGAGGATCCTAGGTACTGCCATTTTGTTAACCGATGCTCCCTCCGCTTCTCCCGTTGGATTCTCCGAGCCACGCTTACTGCCATGCGGAGATACCTGCGGTTCCTATCGCTGTCTCTGCCACGCTTTCCACCGTCTGCCATGGTCCGCTACTCCACTTCATTCTCCGTCGGATTCACGCCTCCAACCGCAGTTTCTTCTCCTTCCTCACGTCCAAGAAGGATTACAAGCTTGCTCGCCTGCATCCCACGAGGACGACTGCCTCCAGCCCGGACTCCTACTTCTCAGACCTTCAGCACGTCGAAGAATCATCCGCCTCGGACTCCGACCCCAACTGGCACCACGGCCCCCTGGACATGGGCACCAGCCCCCAGCGGACAATGAACTCTCTCTCTCCGGACTCTGACCACAGATTTGACGCCCTGCAGGCTATAAGCTCCGGAGGCCCCAGCTCCGGGTCCGGCTCAGACCGGGATCCTCTGGCCGGGACCGTCGGTGCTGCCGCGGGGTCCTGCCGCCCGTCCTATTCCCCTGCTACCTCCTATTCTCGTTGTGACTCCCAACCTTCCCTTCATCCCCTATCCCCTCTCCATCCCTCCGATCCCTCATCCTCCCCTCTGCCCGCTCTCCCTGAACATCCCAACACCCCTCCTCCCCCTGAGACTTCCCACTCCTCACCCTCCCTTAACCCCAGTCCCAACCCTTGCCGTGTCTTCACCATCCCCCCTGACCTTCCCCTATCTGATGCAGAACGCTCTGTCCTCAGTAAGGGCCTCACTTTTGTCCCCCTCCGCCCCCACCTCAGCGAGTTCCGTGCCCGCCCCGATGCTGAACTCTTCTTCCGCCGCCTATGTCTCCGAGCCTACTACTTCAACAAGGATTCCCCCCTCCCCCCAGTGATGATCCATTCTCATCTTCTACTCTCCTCCTCCTCCTGGACACCCCCATCGGGCCTTCTACCTTCTCTCGACCTTTTCATCTCTAACTGTCACCGAGACATCAACCGTCTCAACTTCACCACCCCTCTCCTATTCTAACCTCACTCCCTCTGAACGCACTGCCCTCCACTCTCTCCACGCTAACCCCAACCTCACCATCAAACCTGCAGACAAAGGTGGTGCCGTAGTAGTCTGGCGGACGGACCTCTACCTCACTGAGGCCAAACGGCAGCTCTCCGACACCTCCTCGTACTTACCCCTGCCACAGGACCCCACGAAAAAACAACAATCCACTGTCTCCCGCACCAACTCCACCCTCATCAACTCCGGACACCTTTCTCCCTCAGCCAAAAAACTCATAATTCCCACACCCTGCACAGCTCGGTTTTACCTCCTCCCCAAGATCCACAAGCCTGACTGTCCCGGCAGACCCATAGTTTCAGCCTGCTCCTGCCCCACCAAACTTGTATCTGCCTACTTGGACCCCATAGTTCAGACTCTCCCCACCTACGTCTAGGATACATCCCATGCCCTTCACCTTTTCAATAACTTCCAATTCCCCGGCCCCGACCGCTTCATTTTTACCATGGATGTTCAATCCTTATACACCTCCATCCCACATCAAGAAGGCCTCAAAGCCCTCCGCTACTTTTTGGATAACAGACCCCGCCAGTTCCCTAGCACCACCACACTTCTCCGGTTGGCGGAGCTTGTTTTAACTCTCAATAACTTCTCCTTTGGTTCTTCCCACTTTCTCCAGATCAAGGGTGTAGCCATGGGCACTCGCATGGGCCCCAGCTATGCCTGCCTCTTTGTGGATTATGTGAAACAGTCTATGCTCCAAATCTATACTGGCACCACTCCCCAGCTTTTGCTCCGCTACATCGACGACTACATTGGTGCTGCTTCCTGCACCCATGCTGAGCTCGTCAATTTCATCAACTTTGCTTCTAAATTTCACCCAGCCCTTAAATTCACTTGATCCATCTCGGACACTTCTCTCCTCTTTCTTGATCTCTCGGTCTCCATCTCCGGAGACAGACTATCCACTTGCATCTTCTACAAATCCACTGACTCCCATAACTATCTTGACTATACCTTTTCCCACCCTGCCCAATGCAAAAATGCCATTCCCTATTCCCAGTTCCTCCATCTCTGCCGCATCTGCTCCCAGGATGAGGCTTTCCATTCCAGGACTTCTCAAATGTCCTCTTTCTTTCAGGATCTACACCGGCGAGACCCGACGCAGATTGGGGGACTGCTTTGTCGAGCACCTCCACTCTGTCCGTCACAATAGACAGGACCTCCCGGTTGCCACCCACTTCAAATCTGCCTCTCATTCCCATCTAGATATGTCCATACATGGCCTCCTCTACTGCCATGATGAGGCCAAACTCAGGTTGGAGGAGCAACACCTCATCTACCGTCTGGGTAGCCTCCAGCCTGGTGGTATGAACATTGAATTCTCCAATTTCTGGTAATTCCCTCCCCCTCCCCCTTCCCCTATCCTAGGTCCCTCTCTGCCTCTCTCCCCTTTCAACTTTCTGCTCCTTTACCTCTACAGTTCTTTCATGCTTATCCCCTCCCTCCTTTATCTTTCCTCTGATTGGTTCTCCACCTGGTGCCTCTAGCCCTTCCCCCTCCCCTATCTCTATTACTGGGCTTCGGCCCTCTCTTCCCCCCATTCCTGATGAAGGGTCTCGGCCCGAAACGTTGGCTACTCTTTTCTCACGGATGCTGCCTGACCTGCTGAGTTCTTCCAGCATCGTGTACGTATTCACTAATTATTGATCTTGAAGAATATCATCCAATAAACTCCATTGAACTCTATGGCATGTGTTTTCTCTTTACCAACACAAACAACAGTTGGTAGTTGGTTTAAAAGCTCAAAGTAAATTTATTATTAAAGTATATGACACCATATTCAACCCTGAGATTCACTTTCTTGCAGGCATACTCAATAAAGTTATAGAAAGGCTGACAAGGGAAGTCAAAGCTATTGTAAAAGTAAAAGAAAGGGCATATGACAAAGCAAAAATTAGTGGGAAGATAGAGGATTGGGAAATTTTTAAAAACCTACAGAGATCAACTAAAAGAATCATTAGAAGGGAAAAGATGAAATATGAAAGCAAGCTAGCAAATAATATCAAAGTGGATAGTAAAAGTTTTTTCAAGTATGTTAAAAACAAAAGGGAAATGAGAGTGGATATAGGACCGCTAGAAAACAAGGCAGGAGCAATAATAACGGAAGCTGATGAACTAAATGAGTATTTTGTCTTCACTGCAGAAGACACTAGCAGTATGCCCAATATTGTAGTGGGTGAAAGAAGAGAAGTGGGTGCAATTACACTACAAGAGAGAAGGTGCTCAAAAAGCTGAAAGACCTAAAGGTACATACGTCACCCAGACCAAAGGAGCTGCACCCTGGGGTTCTGAACGAGGTAGCATTAGAGATTGTGTTGGCATTAGAAGTGACCTTTCAAAAATCATTGGACTCTGGCATGGTGCCAGAGGACTGGAAATTGCAAATGTCACTCCACCCTTTAAGAAAGGAGGAAGGCAGCAGAAAGGAAATTATAGACCAGTTAGCCTGTCCTCAGTGGTTGGGAAGATGTTAGAGTCAATTGTTAAGGATGAGGTGATGGAGTGCTTGATGACACAGGACAAGACAGTACAAGTCAGGGAAAATCCTGCCTGACGGACTTGTTGGAATTCTTTCAGGAGATTACAAGTAGGATAGATAAAGGGGAAGTAGTGGATGTTGTATATTTGTACTTTCAGAAGGCCTTTGACAAGGTGTCATACATGAGCCTGCTTACCAAGTTAAGAGCCGAAAGTATTACAGGGAAGTTGTCAGCATGGTTAGAGTATTGGCTGATTGTAGAAGGCAATGAGTGTGGGTAAAAGGATCCTTTTCTGGTTGTCTGCCAGTGACTAGTGGTATTTCGCAGGGGTCAGTGTTGGGACCACTTCTTTTTATGCTGCATATAAATGATTCAGATGATGGAATAGATGGCTTTGCTGCCAAGTTTGCAGATGATACGAAGATTGGTGGAGGGGCAGGTAGTGTTGAGGAAGCAGGTAGGATGCAGAAGGACTTAGACAGATTAGGAGAATGAAATCCAATGTTGGAAAATGCACGGTCATGCACTTTGGCAGTAGAAGGAAATGTGCAGACTATTTTCTAAACTGGGAGAAAATCCAAAAATATGAGATGCAAGGGGACTTGGGAATCCTTGTGCAGAACACCCTAAAGGTTAACTTGCAGGTTGAGTCAGTGGTGAGGAAGGCAAATGCCATGTTAGCATTCATTTCAAGAGGTCTAGAATACAAGAGCAGGGATGTGATGCTGAGGCTTTATAAGGCATTGCTGAGGCCTCACCTTGAGTATTGTGAACAGTTTTAGGCTCCTCATCTTAGAAAAGATGTGCTGGAATTGGAGAGGGTCCAGAGGATGTTTACGAGGATAATTCCAGGAATGAAAAGGTTATCATACGAGGAACATTTGATGGCTCTGGGTCTGTACTCGTTGGAATTCAGAAGGATGGGCAGGAGCGCAGGATCTCATTGAAATCTTTTGAATGTTGAAAGGCCTAGACAGAGCAGATGTGGAAAGGATGTTTCCCATGGTGGGGGAGTCTGGAACAAGAGGGCACAGCCTCAGGATAGAGAGGCGCCCTTTCAAAACAGAAATGCGGAGAAATTTCTTTAGCCAAAGGTTGCCACATGCAGCTGTGAAAGCCAGGTCGTTGGGTGTACTTAAGGCAGAGATTGATAGGTTCTTGATTGGACATGGCAACAAAGGTTACAGGGAGAAGGCCAGGAACTGGGGTTGAGAAGGAGAGAAAAAAAAGGATCAGCCATGATTGAATGGTGGAGCAGACTCGATGGGCCTGATGTCCTAATTCTGCTGTTATGTCTTGTGGTCTTATAATACCCATAACAGAATCCGTGAAAGACCACACCACTTGGGCACTCAATCAGTATGCATAAGACAACAAACGCTGCAAATACAAAAAGAAAGAAATAATAATAGTAAACAAATAAGCAATAACTATTGAGAACATGATATGAAAAGTCCTTGAAAGTGAAATTGGTATCTCTAGCGTCAGCTATAGTGGTATCAAGCTGGCTGAACAACCAGTCAATTTAAAGAATTCTCATTGTCTACATATAAGGGAATAAAACTCATATGTTTTAATTAACTTTATAAATATTATATAGTGTTGAATAAAGATTGGAATATTAAATCAGAAGCTGAAATATCAGGTTTGAACTATTAATGTGAAATAACTGAAATATAAAATTGTAAAATTACTTTTCTGATATAAATAGTTTGTTACAACTTAATACACTGTAAAAGCTATTGAATATTAAGAAAAGATCAGAGGAATTTAAAAATATGTAATGGTGTGATTGGATTGTAAACATCTTAAGTTCGTGTTAGTTTAAGCGACTGCTCTTGATTCTAAAGGGAAAGCTGTAACCAGCTCATAGTTTGAAGGTGAGCAGAGTCACCTGAAATAACTTTGGGATTTCCACACATAAAAAGCTCGACATTGCCATCAGTTTTGTGATGAATTTGCAACAAATTTTGACAATGATACTATCACTTCAATGATCAAAACTGTTCCAATATTATTTTTCTATATCAGAATATGTGTCTCACCAGATGATGTTAACATCAATGGAATAGTGCAGATTGAAAACTTGAGCCAAAACTGCTGAAGCGAGTTTCAAATACCTCTGCTCCACTCTCCAGGTCTGCCTCTAAATCATTCTAGTTGTCCATCCCTTTCTCATCATTAAAATCCTATTCATTTTCTTTAGCTATAATTGCAGTCTTTTCCAATCTCTCCCTCCAGAGTTTAATGTTTATTTCTGTTGTGAAGCAACCTTGAACATTTTTCTATAAAAGGTACAATATAAATGTACTTGGTTTTGCTGTTGGGGTTGCTTCTGAGCTGATAAATGGAAGCTAAATATAATCAGATGTTTTGTCCTTTTCTCACTCCATTTTACATTTGTACTTATGAAGATAAAAAAGGACATTAAAATATCAGGAGCTAGGAAATGACTTTATGCAACATTCTATTATTACTTTAGATCTTCCCTTATTGCATTCCATTGTACCTTTAATATCCCTGGAAGTTTTGTCTCTATTTTCTTGTCCAGCCAATTTATTCAGAATATTAACTCCTCTTATATAAAGAAATTCTTTCTAATATCACTGATAAATTTACTTTACACTGGTATATTTTCTAACCTCTGGTTCCATGCCCTTATGTAATTGGAAAAAATGTTTAATTTATCTTTGTCTAAGTTATGAAATATTTCATATAAATTAATAAGAAACTTCTGTCTTAATCATTCCTCATTCTAAATCCCTTCACATGTTAACAAAATTTTTATTTGTCTTGTCTTGCACTCTCTGTTATGTGAGCTTTTTCTCATTAGTAATATTCTGACCAATGCATTGTAAAGTTCCTGTGGTCTCTGGAACATTATATTCAATTCCCCTGAATTAATGAACAGTAACCCAAAACCTTGTGATGTAATCTCGGGCATAATCTAGGTTCACTGCAGCAGTGAAGAAATGCTGGAGTGTCAGAGAAGCATTCTTCCCAAACCACATCAGTCATCCCTGGTGGTGTATAGGATCCCAGGGCACTATTTGAAGAACAGCAGCTGTGTTCTCCCTAGTTCCCTGTCCTGGGGAATATTATGTTCTCGACCAATGTCACTAATCAAAATAAGATATCTGGTCTTTTTGTTTGTTTGTTTGTGGAATATTGTTGTTCCAATATTCAATACAATTCAACCATGACTACACTATTTCATTGGTAAAGGAAGATTGTACCGTCCCGAGATTGTGAGAAGCACTACGTCAATATAATTTATTGATATAATATAGTTATAAATATAAATCTATTTCTTTCATAGGCTAATTGCTTTGCCATATAATGCAATCTTTGAAAACGTGCTAATTACCCACACTGGTGTCCCTTTCTAACCTTCCAGTTAAACTTGCCTCATTCATTGCAAATGTTGCATATTTTTAAGCAAAAGCCAGTATTTCACAAATAAACTTAGCATGTTTCTCAAATGGTTGCAGAACAGTTAGACTGCTTTTGTTCTTTCTGAAATATTTTACTTCCTTCTCGATCCTGACTGAACTTTGTTCCTTGGTATTATAGGCAAAGCAATAACTTTAAACTTGGTACTGATATTCACAGTTTTAATGTTGATCATATTAATGTAGAGCAACAGGACCATTCATCAACTTTTTTTAATATACAGTATTTCTGTTTTGCACATTTTAATCTATTCAATATACGTAATTGATTTACTCATTTGTTTATTATCATTACTTTTTTTTATTTTTTTCTCTGCTAGATTATGTATTACATTGAACTGCTGCTGCTAAGTTAACAAATTTCACGTCACATGCCAGTGATAATAAACCTGATTCTGATCAAATCTGAAGAACCTTCTACTCACATCCGAATCTGGCCCATATTAGACCTTGAATTTCTCAAGGATCCTGTGTTGTTTCAATCAACTTTTAATCCAGCCCCATGTTCATTCAGAGATCTCAGTCTTTTTAAGATACAGAAATGTAACTTAAGAAAGCTTAGTGTGATATCAAGCAAGCATCTACATTATCCGCATCTCTCTGAAAAGAATATTTTAAATTTTTAGATTGAGAAGGGAAATATTTTGCATCTTACTTTTAGTACTTTAATCCTTTTGATATTGCATTCATTTGTATTTTTAATATTCCCAAATGTTTGGCTGTCTAACCCAACAGATTATTCAGAACATCTCTCTTTAAACAAATAAGCTCTTTCTAATATAATTGATAAATTTACTTAATACGAATTCAAATGTTAAACTCTGGTACCATTTTCACTGAGAGATATTGCACCATCGTGGTTATATTACTGGACTATTGATCTAGAGATGTAAGTTCAAATCCCAACAAAGCTATTGGGAAATTCAGATTCAGATAATTAAATAAATCTGTGCTAGCAGCAATGGGATATTATTAAAATTATCTGATTCTAGTGTTTAAAAAACCTGGTTCTCTGAGAAGAAAATTTGCCATACTTATCTGACGTGAGCTATTCGACTCCAGTAGAACCAATGTACTTGACTCTTAATTTCCCACTGAAATTGCTAGTAAATATATAGCTCATGGGGCAAAAGGGAAGAGCTACAAATGATGGCCTTGTCACTGACATCCACATCCCATAAACAGATATAAAAGACTAGTAGCTGTCTGGGTCACGCTTGGCACTAAATTTATTTTGTCCTAGTTCAAGAGAGCTTCAGCAGTTCCTTGTGATTCCTTATGACAGTCGCCAAAGCCCAACGATGTTTGCTGAGTCCTCACTGGACATGTTATCTTGCTAGAAGGCTAATAAGGCAGCTAATCCCAAATCACATGGAATAATAAATCAAAGTAGCTATCAATCACAGCAGTGTGGTTCTATATTTAGATTTAGCTTGAATGGGGAAAGAAACCAAATTATACTCGATTCAGATTTGCTTGTTGACCTGTGTAACTACATAATGATCTATGGATTGTCGGACAGTTACTGAACAAGAAACTGGGTTCTGTACTCACTTCCCCTTTGTTTCGCCCAGGAAAGGGCAAATCTTTTCCGCTGTTTTACAAGTTAGTGACTGATTCAAATGCGCTGGGGTCCAAATTAAATTCTAGAATGTTCCTAGTACTTGAGAAAATCAGATTTTATGGTACAGGGTAAATGGTTAAAATTGGTGTTTATTAATTTAATTCTTTGAACTTCTAAGAAGAAATGGGATCGGCCGATAGAGTGAACGATGAAAAGCAGAAATGCTGAAATTCAGGTAAATACTAAAAGACCAGCGTCAATGGAAAACCGCGTATTTACTCCTGGCGAAGGGTCTTCGCACGAAACGCCCACTGTTTATTCCCTTCCATAGATGTTGCCTGACTTGATGACTTCCCTCCGCATTTTGTGTGTTGCTCGAGATCTTCAACATCTGTGGAATCTCTTGTGTTTATGCAGCTATTCTAAATATTTCGATTGAACATTTTATCTATTTTTTATCTGTCGTTTAAGGCAGATTTTGTTCCGTTAGTATCAATTTCGACACGGAACTGATTTTTAAACTTTTTTTCCCGACGATAAATGATTCGGGAACTGTCCCATCGTTTAGGTTTTAATGTCTTTCACTGTTACTGAGCTGCACTTTTGAGGAAACAAGATTGTTTTATTAGTCTTTGCTGTGCTCAGCAAGAGACCACACACGAACTCTTGCCTTTTGAACCAAATTAGCATGTAATGAACATGGTTATTGGGAAACGATCGAACCAATCCGGACCTTCATCTTAATCAATACAAAGCTGTCGACTTGTGTGCAGTCACCGCCTGCAAAGCAGGTTTTTTAAAGTCCCTGGAACGTCAATAACAAATAGCATCCTCTGGTGGTGTCTGATCTCTCCTCAATGCACTGAATGGTGGTGGTGTGGGATTCAGTGGGAAATAGCCTGATCCTTTGTGAAATATCCATGTCTCCTGACTCCACGAACCCTGGCAAAACGCTGCTCACGAGACAGAAATCGCACTGAAAAGAATCCGGGCGGCCCTTGAGGAGACCAAAGACACTTGTTGCAGGACATGCCACGCTGAGGGGAACATTACAAATTACTTTAAAAAGTCTTCTCAATTTTGTTCACGAAAAGCTGTTTTTATTTATATATAAACAATTATTTTGCTGGCTTAGGTCGGCTGTACAATTTTTAGCAAAAGCTAAACCAATAATTTTGTAACATATTGTGCAATATTTATCTTTTACTCTTACATCGAAAAGCGCTTTCTGGGCGCAGTGTCTCGTCGGTCCATTCTCTATTCATACTGACTGTCCTAATTTCATGCTCAACCCTGGTTTACTGTGCGCCGTGCATATCTCTCCTTTCATTCAGTCAGGGGTGAGTGTGAACCTAAACGAATTCCGCATATCCTCTATTATTAAAACAGGGCGTTTTGAAGTGACGTCAGATAGTTTGATATATTGTATGATACGCAGTGACGTCATGCAAAAGATTTTACTAGTAAGTCAATTATTGATGCCTTCGTTGCAACTTAACCGACCAAACTATGACATCGAGATTCTATACGAATTGCCCTTAAAACTCCTGTCTGAAATACACGTTGTTAGCTATGCCTTGATTCTGCTTTCTGTCCGACTGCACGTTCCTGAAGCTCTTTGGGACACCTTAAGTCCCCTTACTCTCTCACGGCGGTGACGATAATCTGCAAAATTTACTGAACTTCGTTTACTTCGCGCTCATTGAAATATACTGTCTCAATTGTTGGAAGAAGGTCACTAATTTTGAAGATTTTGCTTTCTACCTAACTGCTATAACAATAGGCACCTGGAAACGAAAAGAAAATGAGTGACAGCCAGAAGGATATGTTTGGAAACAGGTTCAGCCAATAACAACATTAAATTCGGTCTCAGTATTATTTACATATAACTGATAAAAAAAAAGACGTCCCACGTGATATTAATTATTATATCCGCTCTTAAAAAAGTCCCGCTTTCAGTTTAGAAGTAACCGAACAAGCCATTTCTTGAAAACCTCCCGCTAGAGAACTGAGAGTGCCGTACCATTAACAGTGAGCTACGTTTAAATCAACACCGGAGTCCTAAGTAGAAATTTACAACACATAACATGGCCTGTCAACTTAATTCCTACAGGTTTTCACGTGGAAGGGTCGGGCACCAAATAAATTGAGTAGGTGCCCAAGTAAATCAGGATTAAATATGCACTGGCGCGCAAATGAAAATTGACCACCTGGTTTAAATCATCTTTAAAAAGTAATCCTTTCGGTTGACTTTTATTTTGTAACGATCGTTAGAGATAGAGCAAGCATCCTGTCACTGGATATCTGTTGTCATTAGGGTTTGCTATTCCGCTGCGCAGGCATTCTACTTGTTTTGCACGTGTCTCTGCTGCTCTTTCCCTGTAGACTTCACTGGAGAGAGAAAGTAACCGCAACTCTAAAACATGGCGCTCCATGTGGCGTCTCTTTATGAAGAATTACTGCCGTGAGTCTTGATGTCCTGGGGTGGTTTCTACCTGTGTCAGCTGTTGCCCCTTGACCCCACAGTGTGTCTCCTCCCGATACCTGCCCCTCCCTTGAGACCCTGTGCTGTTTTAATGAGGTTTTTCTCCCGCTTGTAGCAAACAAAATCGTACTTTAAAACTAAGGAAATTCAATAAAGCAATTAATTCTAAACGTGGATTTGTTAGACTTGGAGATGACAGAGCCAACATCCCTACGTTTTTGTACTTTCTCCCCCATTAATTCTTGACCTGCACATCAAATGTTGCTATTTCGCCTCCCTGTCCGCACAGTTATGTTAAAACTAATTATCCTACCCTTAAAAAAGAAGTCAGATTCTCCATCGGTTTCAATTCACCGTGCACTTGATAGGAATATTCTCCACGCAAACAGTATGTTTCTCCCGCGAAAGCGGCTGTGCAATGAATGGGGTGCATGTAATTTCATTCGATGTTCTCATTAAAGCTACACACATTTAAACTCACGGCCTGAGTACAAAAGCCCTGCTGGTTCTCATGGCAATTGATCAGTTTACTGTGGCAAAGTAAAGGCGATACACTTAATCAGAAGATGTCCTCGTGATGGCAGTAAATGACATTGTCTAATTTCCCCTAATCACCGTTGATGCCGCTTGGTTACATTTGAACAGCTTCTTAGTTTAATTCGACGGATTCCTTCAAATCTGGAGCAGATGTTTTTTTTTGCAAATCCGTCTATTAAATATTTGTATTTCAGAATTAAACCGAAAGTGCCTCTTTATCCAGCTGGCTGAATTATATAAATCCAGCGCAATCAAGCGTGGAGAGTCCAAACTGAATAATATGCTTACTTAACCAGAAAGGAGCCGCTCGAAATGTTAATGACCCTCCGTCATACTTTGTTCTTAAGGTGCACCACTTGAATTTCCAATCCCCAGAAATACCAGACGAGTTCCACCAGCCAAATCTCCAAATGACACTTAAATTCAGTACAAAAGGTCTGATTTCATTAACCATTATTTGGTCACTGAATCAAGATCCCCGGGCAATTCTAGGATGGAGTCCATTGTAAATTTAATGTCCTTCAATGCGGCCTTAGAATAGACATTTTAAAATATCTCGTCTCACCGTAGCGTTCAGCACCGTTAATAACCGGTTATGAAATGCAAAAGGTTACCGGTGCATTTGAAGAAGATTACAATTTACAGGAGATAAATAGGATGTGGATCAAGTGTTAATACCCTCCTGCACAAAGCTTCATTTGTAAACAGAATTCGCGAAAGCTGCTGAAGTGCAAACTTATTAGAATTATAATATTTATTAAACGCTAACGAATTAAAAATATCTTATTTTTTTAATCCACAAAGACAAATCCTGGCAACACTTGCATTCAGACTCCACAAGATTCCAAACACGAAAATCGAAACGAAATCTATACAGTAAAAATCAAGCGCTAATTTAAACGGATATTTCCTTATACAAAATGTATTTTACACATAAATATTCACAGTAATTTTCTTCTGTTCGATATTTAATACACGAGTTATTTACAAGTCGCGGAGCTCCCAATACTTCCTCTCTCCACCCACAACTGACCTGCCCAGGCTCTGATCTGAATATATTACTGTACACCTATCTAGGTATAAAAATTTTCCACCAACCAGAGTGCCCGTTGTTGGAGATCAAATGCGCTCTGTCCTTATGAGTAGAGCCATGGCATTTAGTGCCGGAGCTTACAGATCTTTCCATAACTTATATAGACTATAAAAATATATACATCTCTGAAAATGTACAGAGAGAGTGGTGTAGGGAGAGATTTTAGTGCTAAATTCTGTGGGACCAGAAATATCCGTCTCTTAGGAACTCTCGTTTTCACTTGTATGGACGTGCAATGTAGTGGGTTTGTGTTTCTTTAGTAATTGGGAAATCTTTTCATCGTCGGAATTGGGATCCAGGGGTTTGTTGTACTCATCGTCGTCATCGTCGTTCTCCGAGGTGCCCTTTAGTCTCTCTGTCTCCGAGTCCTGTTTCTTCTTGGCTGTCGCCATCTCTGCCGCGTGCTTCTTCCTCCACTTCGTCCGCCTGTTCTGAAACCAGACCTGAAAGGAGAAGGCCAGTCCACAGTTGTCAGCAACTGAAGGAATGCAGGGTGGGTTTGTAAAGAAAAAGTTTTTCCCCTATTTAACAAAGATCACCCACCATTTTTCGCTTTCACGCCTCGCTCATGGAAGACTACCAACAGTGAAAGCGGACGCCTCCGAGTAGCACAACCCCTGTCAAAAATATTTACCACTTCCCTTTTCGTTCTAACATTAAGGTCGGCAATTTTGACATCTGCAGCGAATGACGAGAGCTGAATTTACTCGGGTGTAATTTGAGAAACGAGAAACAGAAGCCCAGTGCAGCAGCATCTTCCAGCTTCAGAATGTCCTACGGGTTCAGTTATACTGTCACTTGTCTGTTGCTAAGCACGCAAACCCCCTTCTCGCATCAGCGCCAATATAACGCTATTAATCCACCACCATCTTTGCAGAGATTAAGCGTTCCGGTGTACATTTAATCACGTTACTATATATTAAAATATGACATCCTTAGTAATTATATTCATGCGTGTTTTAGAATATTGCCCGTTCTCCATTCTCAGCCTGTCTAGTAGGACTCTGTGCTATAAACCATGTTGTTAGCGGAGAGCAAAAAATAAACTGCGGCTGGTTAATCTTAACTCACTTTGTACGCCTTAAAATTAATTTATATTCTAGCAATAAAGCGCGCAAATGAATCAATCATTTATTTAACAGGCGGGTTGTTTAGAATTGGTAACATCATAAATGCACGATCGTTTTCCTCTGTTTTCGTAAGGTAAATATTTAGTTATACCGTCAGTAACTTAAATTTAATTACTGGGGTGATAGAAACACTTTCTACGAAAACTGGTCATCTTGGGGAGGAAATTACAGGGACGAACAATTCCGCCAGAAGTTCCGAAACAGATTAATTTCAATCTCATATCTTAAGATCATGGCTTGCTGTCGAACACGGCAAGTATGAAAAAACAACGAAATAATTTGCCACCTTCGGCAAATAAAACGCAGCACATTCGAAATACAACAGGCAAGATCATACGTCTAAACTGAGCGAAAGTGACAGTGTATAGCGTGTTGCTTTTGCTATAAATTTAAAACAATTTGTTTTCGAACGGTAGATGGCAAATGAAAATATATATGGTATAGAAAAATATTCTAATGAATGACCACTTTGAATCTGAAAAAGTCTGCATCATCTCATTTCGTAAAATGTAATGAATTCGTAAATAATTTATTTTAATTTCTTTATTTTACGTGTATATTTCCCTAATCTCTTAGAGTAAATTGATGTTTTGTGAATTTATTTCACTTCTCATTAAAGTAGGATATGTTTCCCATTTGGCGCGTCAGTTCTTGGAAATATCTTAAACTTTGCTGCATTTTAAACAATTTTCAGAACCATCTTACCTTGACTTGACTCTCCGTCATTCCGAGTGAATACGCCAGTCTCGCCCTTTCAGGCCCTGCTAAATATTTAGTTTGTTCAAAAGTTTTTTCCAATGCAAAAATTTGTTGCCCCGAAAATGTAGGCCTGGTGTGTTTTCTCTTTCCGTCTTTGTCAATCAGCATGGCGCCCTGATCTGAAATTAGATAGCACAGTAAATGTAAAAGAAAGCAATAAACATTTACTCGCTAATTATCTGTAAAAAGAACTGAGAATGATTACAGCAACACCATGCAAATTTAAAGAAGTTGACACGTGGTAGTGTATGATATACAGTATCTGCATATATAATAATACCAAACAGAAACACGAACAATATTTCTATCGAAGCGAACCAGGCAGAACAACGCCTCGTTAGGCACAAAAAATCTTTAGAAGGAAGACACTTTTTTATAGTATATCGAATAATTTACGGTCTATCTGAGGTATTAAGTATACTTGTTTAAGGCAGTTTTAATTTGATAACGCCTCAACTCTATGCTGAGCGGTAGATCTTATCTAATCTAAAAACTGTTAATTTGCCCCCAGAACGTGTCTGTTAAAATATCACGAAGGTGTTCAATTATAACGCTTGATTTGAATGAAAAATTCACTTACAAAAGTCCATCGCTTAAAATAGCAAATTGTATGGACCGGATACAAGTAAAACGAAATAATTCATCAAGTTGTGCAATAGGTACTTCTAGATGACCGCTTAAAGAGGGGGGAACAGAAAGCTTATACTTACGGGGTGAACAGCCCAGTCTGGCTTCCCTCCATGGCGGACTCTGCATAACTCCAGGCCAGAAGATAGGCGTCCTCCCCGGCAACTCGGCCAGCGGTTTGGGGTAACGGGCCACAGCTGCCGCCGCCGCCGCTGCTGCTGCCGCTGCCGCCGGGCTAAAGTACATGCCTGGTGGCGGGGGACTCAGGCTAGTGTTAAATCGCGGGATTCCTGAAAGCAAAGAGGAAGCGACCCCTCCTCCTCCACCACCTCCACCTCCGCCTCCGCCACCGCCGCCTCCTCCTCCTCCACCTACCCCGCCCGGCACCATCACGGGACGGTTCAGGATATCGTTAATGCCGTGAGGAGTGGCGGAGGACAATTGCTGTGTCATGAAACCGGGCAGGCTGGACGTGCACTTGAGCCCCGCCGCCGCTGCCGCCGCCGCCGCGGTGGTAGCTGCACTGATAATACCTGGTGGGCTAGGGGACGATGAAGTTGATGATGCCCCAGCCCCCGTCCCAGCTCCGGGCTGCATAGAGTAAGGGTACAAGGGGTTCTTCATCTCGGTCATTGAATGCAGGGCCGCTAACGGTGGGCTGTTCAGCACGAACGCGCTCTGCCGGCTCCCGTCCATCTGTCCAACCGCTAACATTACCGAAAAGTGGTCACTTTCAGTCTCAACTTCTCACAAGAAAGGGGACAGGCAAGAGACAGAGCAACAACGGCAGCTTGCTTCACTTCTATTCCGATCAGTCCCTCAAAACAAAATATCCAGATTATTTTTTCCTCTGATCCTTTTTACTTGAAGCAAATATTTGTGTTTTGTTCCAAAATAGAAGGTAAACAGAATGATTAAAACAAATGGTGTTGGGTTAGTTCTTGTTCTGAGGATTTTTGAGACATTATTTTGGACTTTTTAACAACGACGGGCTAAAGACATATTGAGCTGTCGCCTTCCCGCCCCAGCTTGAGGCAATAACACCCTCTCATCACTTCAGCCGCTTTCTAGCCGCGCTGTCTGGAGAGAAAGTGCAAAAAAACTTTCCAGCTGTCAATCAAAGTGGCTGGGGCGAAGCAAGACAGGCTTTGGGTGATTGGCCCCAATTGTCGTGACGTAATGAACACTTGACCACTCTCTCTCTTTTAATTGGTCGAGGGAACAAGCCCGCCCTTACATATATTTACATATTCAATGAAACCAACAACAGGGGGAAAGGGTTTAAAACTACAATAGCATATAAGAAATGGTCCAAAGTCCAAGGGAGCTCTTATTTAGACCTTGGAAAAAAAAACATCTGTCGGCGACTTGGTTTGTTAAACTAATCTAATGATCGGATTTTTTAAAAAATTGCACTGACCTGAAATATCCCGCTAAAAGCCAATTTACGGTGCTTGCGTTAATATGTTAATTGGGTAACATGCGCTTTCCAGGGAATGTATAGATTAAATTATTTTTAATTAAACAAAAGGTAAATGCAGTAACAACATACTGGCGACAGATGCCGAACGCGTTTCATGGTCCAACCATTCACTAGTAAAATGCTTCTGATAAGGTCAAGTAATTTGTGAAGTTTATTTTAACATAATTATGGGAAACAACGCAACTGCTTTGAATTAATACTTAGTTCCTTTAATATTATAAATTTTCCGTTCTACTTCTGTGTTGCAAACTAGATCTGATTTTTCGAAACAAAACTAAATATTGTGCATAGATTCAGACGTGAAGTAATGTGATGGTAATATGGTCCGTCGTTTCCCCTTAAATCCAGTTCAGTTAGATTCAGTAGTTTATGGAGAATTATCAATACTCAATATTTCTCCTTTGTGACAGCGGTGTGTCCAGAACGACAGCGAGGAATTCGCCTTTCCACCCGCTTCCGTTAGCGATGGAGAGAGTTGATGCGTTCAGAAAAACAAAAGGCAGCGTAAATACTTGAGTGATTAACTGCTCTGGTTGCCGTGTAAACCCCTATGTCAATTTTATAATTATTCGCTAGCAATGAAGTATAAAATGTGGAAGTGAACTGAATATATTAGACACTAACCCACCCCCAGCTCGCCGAGGAACATCACCGTTTCAGTAAAGGAGATCATTTATCGATTCTTGGACATCGTTTGTTTTATCAAAGACAGTAGAATTGATAAAGGATAAATCAGCATTTCTACAGTTAAGGAGAACAAATGCTATATACCGATAGACCTAGAGATTTCAAATAAAAAATTTACACATTTTAAGTACAATTGGTTATATATATATATGCTGGAAAATGGCGTTAGTGATATCCCATTCAATTAATAAATTCTATTATACACACAGCAACATAAGTTTGCTGTTAAACCAATTAGAAGTTGGTAGAAAATGTACTGTACTGATGTAAACTTGAGTGGAAGTCTTGTGCTTTATTTGACTAAAATCTACATTCAATAAGCGTTTGTGCGTGTCAAAGGGACTTGTCCAGGTCCTAGTTCTCTTTGGTAAGATACCAAGGTATTCTGATGTGAGTGATAAATTTTGGGGAAAATCTGAATGCGATTTGCAGTTCCTATCTGTGGAAGATACTTTAATGTAGAGTTGCAGAATATTTTAATTAAGGAATGTATTTTAAAACGAACGACACAAGTTAGAAGTATATAGTGTAGGCTCAAAATAACCCGGCTGTCCATCCAGTACTTGATTTTTTATACTTTTACTTCGTAGATATATGAACGATGGATAACGTGCTGACAGAGAGATTATAATAGATAACTGCACTTCATGCATAACGTAAATAACGACGCTTAAAAATAATTTTATTACTGAAACAGATAAATATTTATTTCGGAATAATATTTTGACTATTATAAATAAAGATTTCATTGAATCGAATAATAAAAGGGTGAAATCTTATTATGTTTGTATTTTCCTCATATGTTTAATGTGGAGATATGATTTGAAACGAAGCCTTTCATTCCTCAATTTTTGTTCTACGCACACTGGATACTGGATCGGGTCTTGGAGACTTTGATTTCAGGTACAGTCCATTGGGCTGTAGTCTGTGCTCTTGTCATGGATGATATCGCAGTTCACAATTCCACACGACGAGGGCATGTTTTCAGTGAAGTGAACACTTATCAACATCGAAATAGCTAACAAAAACTAAAATCCAGAAGTCTTCAAAAGCAGAGGGCTTTACTCAAAAATCATCTTTAAATTAGTTTGTGGAGTTTGTGCAAATCTGTCACTTGCAGCAGCACCACTGTAATCGATTAATAAACTTGTTATTAATGAATGGCTATCAGCTTTGGGAAGCATTTCGGATAGAAATACGTTATGTGCTAAAAGTGGAGCTCTTTGAACAAGTGAGAAAGGGCGAGCAAACATATAGCTCCTAAGATATTTCGGCTGATTTAGTTTCATGTGCAGGATTTTTGTAGGTCAGACTGATACTGAACGGCACTTGGACGCACTTCACTGGAACAGGGACGGTGAGTCGCTCAGATCGCGACACCTGGCGGAGAAACCCGACGGCGCAGCTTGGAACGCACCATGCTCATAGTTCGGGGTCTTTGGAAACAGTAAATCGCCGCGTTCGAGCAAGATCCTGGAGGAACGAAAAATAACATGTATTCTTCCCCCCACCCACCCAATCAGTTGTTTGTGGGAAGACTGGGTTCTTCTGAACGGTTTGGATGCAGAAACAACTCTCAATTCCTGGGGCTGTGCTTTGGTAGAAATTGCCGACTAAGTATTTCACCGGCTTTGGAGCGATAATTCAAAACTAACCGCTGATATACCAAAAGCCTCACTTTCGATTACAATTTAATGTTTTTCCCTCCCTTATCACTTTTAAATACCGTGATAGCTCGCAAGATCTTAATGTGGGGTACTATTTACAGCAGCGAATTTTCGCCAAAGTTCTCTCTCATTGCTTGGTCGTCTCGTGGATTCTGGTTGCGTTGAAAACTAAGTGAAAAGTAATTTGAACCGAGCAGATAACGCGGAGCATAACAAGAAAGTAAGCCAATAATAATATCACACCTCCCAAGACTAAGCCAAAAAAAAGGTTTGTTTCTGTGCAGGATGTAAGCGCATTGCATTCGGAGGCGAGTTTGCGGACTGGTTATTCAAAGAGGTGTGTTTCCATTAATGATTACTTAATTATTAACCGTAATAATCTGTTATTCACTGTTTGGAAAAGTGAACAGCCTTTAGTTTTCCTACTGAAGTCAATAAGGTCAGATCGGTCTGACGAGGAGTCCATTGCACACTGTGACCAGCGAACTAATCTGGAATGCGAATCGCTTAATCGATGAGGAGCCACGAAAATGCCAAGAGATCCAGTAATATGCATTATGTAAAGGTGGGAACGATAGCGAGACAGACAGCAAGTTAACGGATATGAAACTGCGATTTAGTCCTCGTTTAGTCTTAAGAAATCTTTTCCATGCAGTTTGTTAGCAGCGTATCTGCAGAAGCGCAAAGCTAGCTAATCGTGTAACTTCTTGCATCTTTTCTATATTTACATTAACGTCGCATAACATCTGGGGTGATTCGCTAGACGTAATCGCATTTTAAAAAAAATAAAATATTTAATGTATGGGTAATCTGCCCAGCGGTCAATAAATGAACACCTAAATGTTTTGCACACCGGAAATGATGTTGCTTTGCGATTCTACTCTCCACCTTCATTTTCGGGTACACGGAACCAATGTAATTATTCAAAATCTACTCCCCGACTTCCAATTTGCATTTTATTGTTCGCCGACCATCTGCATTGGAATTCGGGCATTGAGATTCACATAGGTTAAGAATTCTTTCCATGATATTCAGTGTTCTTTTTTATGATATTCATTGCCCAGTTTGCACTTGTATTTAGCTTGCACTGCTCTCTGTCAATGAAACCGGCCATTCATCTCGACAGCGTGTAACCTTATCTCCTAGACGCAGGCATACACAGCCCCCACAATTACAAGCGCGAATTAAGCTGTTTGATTCTTTCTGATTTGTTCATCAATTCCAAAATACACCCTGTTGTACAATGTTCAACAATATTTGCAGTACTTTAGAAATCTCCTGTCCAAAGTTCGAAACCACTGTCATTTCATACTAGTAAATCTAGACAACACATTTAGGAATACTGTATAATTAGTCTTTGAATTACTATTATACATTTAGAGTGACTGCAGGAAGGGGGTCCAACTTGGAAATGCATTAGTTTCGGTCTTAAAAATTCTAAACTACAAATTGCGAATGACCCCGTTCCGATTTGTCTTTCCCGTATATTATTTAATGACACGGACTCTGATTTATGCTTGCCTTTGAAGTTATGTTAATTTATTTTACTACACTGACAGTAATGTGAGGTTTACAGTATCTTACAATCTCCTGTAAGACCTTTTAAAATATAATTTATGTGTGTGTGTGTGTGTGTGTATATATATATATATAATATTTAATTTAAAAATATATATCTACAGTGAAAGCGTTCCGGCAACATGCCGCACAGATTTGACAAAGTTGCTGATGATTGGGCAATTATACTGAAATATACACCGGGGCATTGCCATTTTGTTGAATGCAGAGAGCTGGCGTGAATGTCTTACGAAGGAAATTGATTAACAATGAACGGACGCATGACAGAAGTTAGAAGAAGAGAAGAAAGAGACGGAGACACGTAACTGAGAATAAAACTAATTTGTCAAGACGTAAAATATTGTTCGAGAGCGGACTGATGCGGGCCATTTCGGCTAATGATGACACGATTAATAAAGTTAAGTCTTCATGGATAACGATCTTCGAGTCAAACGATGGAATCAATCTTTTCTGAGCATTTAACTGAGGGACATGTATATGCTAAACGCCTGTTAATTACTTTCTATCAGATATCAGTAGCGGGTGACGTTGGTAGGGATTGTCCTAAAATATCAATCCGCAGATTTTATTGCACCCGCCACCTTCTGGAGCGATTGTCATAGAGACAAGCAACTTGTAGAGTTTAAATAATAACAATGGCTGATTTATTTTCTTTCAATATCAGTACCATTTTGTTTTTAGAAACATACTGAAGGCTTTTTCAACACACTGTGTTTCTGGATACATGAAGTGGAGGAAGGAGGTGGGGAAACACGGGTTGTAAAGTCAATGTAGGACGTGTTCCATCATGCACACATTATCAACCAGATGTAGAAAAAGTCAATTTCAAAGAAAGTTATAAAGCATAGTATCTGAAGTAGCACCTCAATATCTAACCGAATCAGTCTACACTAAAATAGATCTTTTGGCGCAATTTATCCCTTATGCAAGGTAAAGATCGCATTGTCATCATAAAAGGCAAAGACCATAAAATCACATAAAATGCAGTTTGTAAATCGATTGAGATTAATGGCGCGGGCTGCGGAACAGGGGAAGCATTTCCTAATGGAAGAATTCAATTAAAAAAAAACACAGAAGTGAAGCTAAGAGTAAGTCCATAGTGGCGCATGCCCATGAAAACGTGTCAATTTACCTACTCAAATCAGCCGCTCTGTGACATCTGACATGATTCTGTTATTCGAGATAAATCAAACGTGACATTCGCTGTTTCAAAAGCATTAGCAAAATGTTTAATTGCGAATTAAGTACCCATTAGAAAAAAAGCACGCATAATGTAGTATCTTGCATGATGTCGTGGACAATGCATGTCCTTTCGAAATTCCAGAATCGCATCTTTTTCTGTATGTATTATGCTTTGCACTATTTTGGTCTAAGTTATTTTTGTTTTATTTCGACAAACTGTTTCATTCCTGCTAACTATTCATTACTAAAACTGGCTGCCTGAATTTTCGCTCAATCTGGCGGCGTTGTCTTTTAAACTAATGCCGACATTTCTGACCACTTGGTGACATGAGACAAGTCGTGCATCTAACAAACAAATCTGTTTATCATGGCTTGTTTAAAGTTCGATAGGGACAAGTATAATTTCAATCTTGAAGTTGGGTTAATGATCAACTATAAAACCTGTCGTCTCAAGCAGCTGGATTATACGCAAGACCTGGACTTTTAGAAGAGGCGTTTCTGACTACAGGTGGTGTCTCACTGTATACGGTTCTTGAACACTCTCAAAGAGGATTTAATATAAGGTGTGGTGCTTCCGAAGGAAAGGATCACTTCCACGATCTGCTGAAGTGAGAGTCTGTCCACCTCGCCTGTAACAATCCGGTTAATTCGTACTGTTCTTGTCGTTCCTGGCACTTTGCTAGATTGATTTGGAGCGGTGGTGTTGTGCCAAGGAGATGGGCAAAGGATCAGTTAAAATACCCTTTCCCATTGTTTTGAAAAAGTGTTTGGAGACGAGGTGCACTGTGAACTAGAGCTGTGGATGCAGATTTGTGGATGGTGACTAGCCTTTTTGCCCAATTTACGACTGTTTTTTTTAAGTAACATGTCAAGGGGCAATCGCCTTCTCGGGGTATAATCGAGATGTGTATTTCCGGGTCATGACAGGTACGCCGATTTCCACAACTCCATTTGAGTCTGTTCAGAACCTCCGATGTTAATTACCAAGGGCGAAGAACTACTGAAGCTGCTGGTTGTACCTCCGCCATCACATTCAAGTAATAAAATATCCCGGGCATTTCCTGCCATCGCCTTTTTTTGGCGCCATCATAATCAAAACTGTGAACAGGGCTTCCAATGCTGAACGTTCCCAACACTGAAAGGCATCTCGAAGGTCTCCGTCAGCGGTTGATATCACGGAGATGGTCATTTCCTGCAGGTTTCCATTTTCACTTCAACCTAATGGGCAAAAGATTCCAAGTTCTAAATCCGAAACCCTCAGAGACGCAGCCATTTTAGCCGATAAACTGGTGATGTACTGAGAGGGTTCCTGAAATTCGATTGAGACCTTGAAAATGGGCCCCTGTTCATCTGGTTAGTGGGCAAGCATTCAGCTGCTTTAGTAAACGCAAAGTACACTGCAGATGCTGTGGTCAAATCAACACGTACAAACAAGCTGGATGAACTCAGCAGGTCGGGCAGCATCCTGCTCATTTCAACGGATGCTGCCCGACCTGCTGAGTTCATCCAGCTTGTTTGTACGTGTTGATTCAGCTGCTTTACCTGTACCAAGGGTAGGCCATAATATTCATTTTTCAGCATTGATAACACTGATGGGATGATATTTTGTGGGGGCTTCCTGTGCCCAAAGTATCCTGCTGATCTCTGTAAGATGCTTTGGGGATGCCCTGAAAGGGAGATGGAAGGTGGTCTGTCACAGCAATGTTTCATTTTTAAATTTCCATAACGCATGGGAGCAGGATTAGGCCATTTGGCCTACCCAGTTAAAATGTCTCAAATTTCTATTCCTTGGGAAATGTAAACTACTCCCTTCCTGAATTATTACAAGCCCAATATCTTTTCTTGCCTCCGAAAAGACAACTGGCTTTCATTTTGCACTTTTTAGACACACACACACACACACACACACACACACACACACACACACACACACACACACACACACACACACACACACACACACACACACACACACACACACTAATTTTTAGTTCCAGTCAAATAGCTTAATTGGAGACAAAAAAGACTTGTCAGCACCTCTGGTATCTTTTTCAGGACTTTCAGAGACACCTTACATCAATGATATCCTTTTTTTCTCAGAGTTATACATATATGTACTTTGATAATACATTTACTTTGAAATAAGACAGCAACAGGAATGAACAGTGACAGGGAGAAAGGGTGCACTTCTTGATTTGAAAACTTAACGTGCACCTGAAAAAAATTAAGTGGGAATCAATTCAAAAAAATGTTGGGGAGAATAGAATCAAATCTGCTGTTCAGGTTTATTATAAGGACGAATAATTAGCTCAATTAATTTTCAAGGAAAAGCAAAGAGCCAAGCACACATCTTGGCATGAACACCTAATATCATTTTGCTGTTGTTAGCATCCACTGCTGACAACACACCTCAGTCGTCCGGGTCATAGCCCAATTCTACATCTCTGCAACAAATATTTATTACGTATGCAAAAGTCTTTCTTGTACTTATACTTTTTTGAACAGTACTTTTTCTTGTTATAATGTACGCCTGGTGTGATTAAAGCATGTGTTTTGCTACTACAGATATGTTTCAGAATAGGCATTTAAGTCACTAAAATTTGAAGCAAATTTTGTCAATGTACTGATCAATGTGAAAAGTTATCATTTGGAAATGTGCCTTACTGGTACTATCATCTATGCAATACAATATAAACCTAAATTAAATGCAAAGAAGAGCAAATATTAACAGTGACCAAAGATCTAACTTTGTTGGAGGTTCTATCACCTTGAGCTCCAAATTAACTCCCCTTCCCATTTCCACACTGACCTGTCTATCCTCAGCCTTCTTCACTGACAGGGTGAGGGGAAAAAACTGTAAGAGCAACACTTCACCTTTTGCAAGGGTGATCTACAACACAACGGATTGTATGTTGATTTTTACACCCCTCCCCTTTTGTTCCTTTCTCTCACACTCTGATTCATTCAGGTTCTCTTACTTATCCATCTTCATCCTGTTTCTCCAGGCCTTCAGACCCCGACCTCCTGTCAAGCCAATTTCATTCCCCTCTCCATAAAGCTCTATTTGTTCCCTTTTTAAAAACCTCTAATATTTCTCTTCCTATTATCCGCCTGTCTCCTGAATCCACCCTATCTGGTTCCATTTGCTCATCACACCCTCCTCACTTGGCTCCACCCATCACCTTTTAGACCCCTTCCTCTCACCTCTTTATCCTGGCTATTTCTCTCTACACTTTCAGTCCCGATAAAGAGTCTCAATCTGAAACATCGACAGTCCCTCTGCCTCCAGAGATGCTGTCTGATCTGTTGAATTCCTCCAGCAGTTTCTTCCCTCCAAATTACAGCATCTGCAGTCTTTTGTGTCTTCATTTCTTGGAGGTTCAGCTTCACACCTCATAGTGCAATGCACTAACTTTAATAATCTTGTTTCGAGGATGTCAATAATATTGGCAATGCAATACTTATTGTCCATCCCAACTTAAAAAGAAGAAAGATAGAGAGCTTATACATGGCCCAAGGACATCAAAAAGGGTTTACAGTAAATGTAAATGAGGCACATTGAACTGTTTGATTTTGATATGGTAGAGTACATAATTAATTTTGCATGTTGCTGAATCTTAAAATAGCACATTCATTCTCAATATTTCAAAGATGATTAATATCGATACTGAGCTGAAGATACATTACTATAGTTGGCTAAATGCTTGGAGCATCTTGAAAGAAGTAGGAAAGGTGAAGAGTCAAGTAGATTTAAAGAGAAAATGTAGGTGACGTATGTGCTGTTGACATAATAGCCAGATATTTAGGCAATATGTTATAACGGGCCATATGAAGACAGCTATCTTGTCAAGTACCAACACTAGCTTGTATTTATACTTCCTGCCTCACTCTGAGTATCTCAATGTGCACTCCTAGAGGGAAGGGGGTTTCTAAGCAGATAATGAAAGATTTAAAGGATGTCAAGATAAACTGAAGAGCCATCAAAGGGTAGCTTCAAGAAAGCTTCTGAAAGAAGACAAGCATCAACTGCTTTTTAAGGAAGCTCCAAGGGTAGAGCAGAGACAGAATAACTGAAAGTTTGGTCAATAAGTGAGGGACAGATGAAAACATAATAGACTTGGAGAATTAGGCATTGGCCAATGTGGGATAAATGTTTATAAGTTATATAATGTCCTTCTAATCCTTGAACAAGGTGAAGAATATGAATATTAAGAGTAGAGCAATTTCTGACAGTCTTTGATTGGTCATAGTAAATTCTATATTCCAATAACTGTTATCATAAATTAACTATGAAGTACTAAAATGCAAAAAAAACCCTCAGTGGTAGACCTCAGTCTTTCCATATTTTAGCAGTATTCTCTCAGTAATTTGTAATATAGAGAACATCCTATTGAACTGTAACCAAATATGATTAGAAAGTTCATAATGCAAAATTTTCCAGAATCAATTACCTAGGAAAATAATGTAACCAACCTCCTTAGAGAATCAAGTCTTTTATTCACATCTGGTTAACCAAACCAAATGAAGCTACTTTCATGCCAAATCTGTTTAAAACTTCACTGTCGACAATAATTTTATAAATTTGTATAAGAAATTAAGCAGAAGAAAACCACTGAGTTTTTTTTGCCGTTCAATGGAAAATAATATGTGATTATCAAATCATTTACTGCAAAAATCCTTCATTAGCTTATTCACATACTTTTACTTTAATGATGAATATTAATTGCACAGTAACACTGCCTCATCTCCCCGGTTTCTACTTTCACTCTTTGTATTATGTGTAAAAGAAATACATGTCCTTATAGCTATTCATAACACTGAATAGAAGAGAGAGAGAGAGAGAGAGAGAGAGAGAGAGAGAGAGAGAGAGAGAGAGAGAGAGAGAGAGACAAGACTAAGGCAGTCCAGCAGAGTTCTGAAAGTGACATAACTCTGAATACACTTGTCACTGCTTCAGTAAAGCAGTCAACATAATGAAAGACCCCATCCATCCCATACATCTCTCTTCTAACCTCTCACTCCATGTTGAAAATACGAAACCTGAAAGCACATACCACCAATTTCAGGGACTGCTTTTATTTTCTACTCCACTGTTACAAGACTATGGAATGGTCTTCTACTATGATAAAAAGGGCTCGACCTCAGCATCTACCTTGTTATGGTCAAGCACAAATCAAAAGGCTCAAGGACGGCTTCTATCTCACTGTTACAAGACTATTGAGTGGTACCCTACTTTGATAAAATGTACTCTATACCTCACAATCTAACTCATTGTGGCCTTGCACTTTATTGTCTGCATGTCCAACACTTTCTCTGTAACTCAGTTTTTAATTCTGTTATTGTTTCCCATTGTAATGCCCAAATGGAATGTTGTAATGAAATGATCTGTATTGTTGGCATGCACTGTAGCTCAGTACTTGAGACAATAATACATGACCAATTTATCTTGCCAGTTTGTATGTTTTGTACAATGAGAAGTCAGTACTCCTTTTTCTGAACTTGAGTGAAAAGATAGTCTTCATATCCTCTTTCCCAGAAATCTATTGAATGAACCTATACGGAATCATCTCAAAGACAAGTATATCCTTCCTTAGGTAGGCGATCAAAGTTACACAAATTGCTGCAGAAGTAACTTCACCAATGTACTGTACTTGTTGAAAGTGTGGAAAGCAAATTGTTTAAGGAACTCGCGTGGATGAGGCAGAATCTCTAGAAGGAGATGAATAATCAAAGTTTCGGGTGGGGAACTTTCATCTGATGCTGTTGACGCTCTGAGTTCCTCTAGCAATTTGTTTCTTCTTGCTCAAAATTCCAGCATTTGTGGACTCATTTGCCCTGTAGAAAATCTTTCACTCTCGCATTCAAACCCATTGCAATAAAAGCCATTTTGATTGCCTTCCAAACCACCATGCTTACTTTTTGCATTTCATGTGTTGGTACACCAAAATCCTGTTATTAGAACATAGAACATAGAATAGTACAGCACATTACAGGCCCTTCGGCCCACAATGTTGTGCTGACCCTCAAACCCTGCCTCACATATAACCCCCCACCTTAAATTCCTCCATATACCTGTCTAGTAGTCTCTTAAACTTCACTAGTGTGTCTGCCTCCACCACTGACTCAGGCAGCGCATTCCACGCACCAACCATTCTCTGAGTGAAAAACCTTCCTCTAATATCCCCCTTGAACTTCCCTTCCCTTACCTTAAAGCCATGTCCTCTTCTACTGAGCAGTGGTACCCTGGGGAAGAGGTGCTGGCTGTCCACTCTGTCTATTCCTCTTAATATCTTGTACACCTCTATCATGTCTCCTCTCATCCTCCTTCTCTCCAAAGAGTAAAGCCCTAGCTCCCTTAATCTCTGATCATAATCCATACTCTCTAAACCAGGCAGCATCCTGGTAAATCTCCTGTGTACCCTTTCCAGTGCTTCCACATCCTTCCTATAGTGAGGCGACCAGAACTGGACACAGTACTCCAAGTGTGGCCTAACTAGAGTTTTATAGAGCTGCATCATTACATCGCGTCTCTTAAACTCTATCCCTCGACTTATGAAAGCTAACACCCCATAAGCTTTCTTAACTACCCTATCTACCTGTGAGGCAACTTTCAGGGATCTGTGGACATGTACCCCCAGATCCCTCTGCTCCTCCACACTACCAAGTATCCTGCCATTTACTTTGTACTCTGCCTTGGAGTTTGTCCTTCTAAAGTGTACCACCTCACACTTCTCCGGGTTGAACTCCATCTGCCACTGCTCAGCCCACTTCGGCATCCTATCAATGTCTCTCTGCAATCTTCGACAATCCTCTACACTATCTACAACACCACCAACCTTTGTGTCATCTGCAAACTTGCCAACCCACCCTTCTACCCCCACATCCAGGTCATTAATAAAAATCACGAAAAGTAGAGGTCCCAGCACAGATCCTTGTGGGACACCACTAGTCACAACCCTCCAATCTGAATGTACTCCCTCCACCACAACCCTCTGCCTTTTGCAGGCAAGCCAATTCTGAATCTACCTGGCCAAACTTCCCTGGATCCCATGCCTTCTGACTTTCTGAATAAACCTACCATGTGGAACCTTGTCAAATGCCTTACTAAAATCCATGTAGATCACATCCACTGCACTGCTCTCATCTATATGCCTGGTCACCTCCTCAAAGAACTCTATCAGGCTTGTTAGGCACAATCTGCCCTTCACAAAGCCATGCTGACTGTCCCTGATCAGACCATGATTCTCTAAATGCCCATAGATCCTATCTCTAAGAATCTTTTCCAACAGCTTTCCCACCACAGACGTAAGGCTCACTGGTCTATAATTACCCGGACTATCCCTACTACGTTTTTTGAACAAGGGGACAACATCCGCCTCCCTCCAATCCTCTGGTACCATTCCCGTGGACAACGAGGACATAAAGATCCTAGCCAGAGACTCAGCAATCTCTTGCCTCGTCTTGTGGAGCAGCCTGGGGAATATTCTGTCAGGCCCTGGGGACTTATCCATCCTAATGTATTTTAACAACTCCAACACCTCCTCTCCCTTAATATCAACATGTTCCAGAACATCAACCTCACTCATATTTTCCTCACCGTCATCAAGTTCCCTCTCATTGGTGAATACCGAAGAGAAGTATTCATTGAGGACCTCGCTCACTTCCACAGCCTCCAGGCACATCTTCCCACTTTTATCTCTAATCGGTCCTACCTTTACTCCTGTCATCCTTTTGTTCTTCACATAATTGAAGAATGCCTTGGGGTTTTCCTTTACCCTACTCGCCAAGGCCTTCTCTTGCCCCCTTCTTGCTCTTCTCAGCCCCTTCTTAAGCTCCTTTCTTGCTACCTTATATTCCTCAATAGACTCATCTGATCCTTGCTTCCTAAACCTCATGTATGCTGCCTTCTTCCACCTGACTAGATTTTCCACTTCACGTCACCCATGGTTCCTTAACCCTACCATTCTTTATCTTCCTCACTGGGACAAATTTATCCCTAACATCCTGCAAGAGATCCCTAAACATCGACCACATCTCCATAGTACATTTCCCTGCGAAAACATCATCCCAATTCACACCCACAAGTTCTAGCCCTATAGCCTCATAATTTGCCCTTCTCCAATTAAAAATTTTCCTGTCCTCTCTGATTCTATCCTTCTCCATGATAATGCTAAAGGTCAGGGAGCGGTGATCATGCATCAGCATTAGCTTGTTTCCCACCATTCAATTCATATTGTTTTTCTCCCCTTCCTCTTCCTCTCTTGGTATTTGCATACATTATACTCCTTTAACCATCTTCTTACTCAGCCACTTACCTGTCCATATTTAATTTTGCAAATTCTTTGCAACCCAATTTGACATCCTTTATTATTAAACTGTCTTTTCATCAAAGTCATAAACATAGATTGTCCTTGAATGTAACTTAATATGCACTGAAGCACTTGGCTGTACTTGCTCATGTACATCAGTCATGAAGGGACCCTTGCTGGTGACTGATAAAGGAAAACAGCTTTAATCTGTCACCATCCGAATGATTTCCTAATTTTGCTGGCACTGAATTAGTAATTTCATTTTGAAGATTATAGGGAGAAGGCAGGAGAATAAGGATGAGAGGGAAAATAAATCAGCCATGTTTGAATGGTGGAGTAGACTCGATGGGATGAATGATTGAATTCTGCTTCTATATTTTATGGGCTAAATTATGTCACATATCTCATTGGGTTCCAGAGCAATTGGTTTGAAAACATCCAAATAATATCCTTGGACAGAGAACGTTATGAGAACTCTCAAAGAATTAAACCCAAATTGGGTTGAGAACATCAAAATGAGAACTGGATGATTTTGTTACAACACATTTGGTTACAAGCGGTATAAGGGTTTTCACCTTTTCATTTAAAACTATGCATAACATGACACGATACAAGGAAAATATATTGTGTGGTAATCATTCTGCCTGTCTCATCAAATCTTTCTATAAGCTTTGATTGATAGAGATTCCTGGCTGCAAAGATTCTGGTTTGAGATCATGTATCTGTGGACAAATTCACAGAATTTATTCACTGGCTAATAAAACTGGGTCAGCCACAAACTTTCACATTGTTGCATAGCCATTCAATTACTTTATGAAGCAGCATCTCACACCTATTAATAGTGTGATCAATATGCTTTCCCAGACACTAAGCTTCTTGGCCAGTATGCATACTCCTGTTCAATTTAAATTTCTATTAATCTTTTATCACCTACACTTATGATATTTCTAGCCTGTCCAGGTTGTTATATATTGGATGGATTACCAAAGACTATTAAATATCTCATGGTTTTTTGAGGGAATGAGAGATGATCTTTGACCCACAATTGAGATATAATGGGAACAGTGAAGTTTATTTGTGAAAACAGAATAAAGTGCTTTATAACTCATTGAACATTTTAATGTTAAACACTGTGGCATTGAGTATAAAAGTTGGGAGTTCATGGTGTGGTTGTATAGGGTGCTGTTGAGGCCATACCTGTGTCCTGTTGTGGTCACCATGCTACAGTGAAAATATTATTAAACTGCAAAGTGTGCAGAAAAGACTTACTGGGATGTTGCCAGGACTTGAGAGATTGAGTTAAAAGGAAGAGGTTGGACAGGCTGAGACTTTATTCCTTGGTGTGCGGGAGACTGAGAAGTGATCTTACATGGATGTCTAAAATTATAGGGTGAATGCACTCAGTCTTCTTTGAATCTAGAATTAAAGGGCATAGATTTAAGGTGAGAGGGGGAAAAATAAAAGAAATTGAGGGGCAATTTTTTGACACAAAGGGTGGTATCTATGTGGAATGAGCTGTCAGTGGAAGTGGCTGAGGCAGGTAGAATAAGAACTTTTAAAAGTCAGTTGGACATTTACAAGGATTGGAAAGGTTTAGAAGGTTATGGGCTAAATGCTGGTGCAAATGGAACCAGATTGGAGAGAGCATGGATCAGGTGGGCTGAAGAGCCTGTTTCCATGCTGTACAACCACGTTATTCTATGATGGCTGCCGGCTGGAAATTACCAGATTGGGTAATACAATGGCTATTTTTTCATATCAGCCTCATTTACGTGTGCTGAAATGTTCTTTTCCCTGTTGAGGGTTTCTGTGCTAAATGATTTTGGGCAGTTTTACTCCAGCTTGTACCTGTAGGTGAAAATCCATGCATTAGCACTGCATTGTTCAGCACATGGCTGATGTAGAAGGAAATATTTACACTGGTTAAGAAGATTATTTTCATTATGGTGACATATGAGCATTTTATAGTCATGTTAGATCGTGGGAGTTTAATTGCACATCCCACTCAGGGCCCGAATTTCTACTCTCAAACAAACACCAGCATAAGTGTAACATCTAAATATAAAGCTTATGATTGTGGTTAGGCATAGTTCTAGCATCCAACGCTACATGAGTGCCATAAGTTATTGTGCAGCATATGATATGATTAAATCCAGGTGAAAAGAAACTTACTGAATAACAACATTGCCAATTGTGGAGACCCACTCTTTAAGATCGAATAGGATGGATTTGATGCTGAACTCAACTGAAGCACTTTACATTATACTTCAGGCAAGTAAAACGCAAGAAGGGTGGTGATTATATAACTTCCTTCAACCAAAAGCTGGCGCCTTGCAGAAAAGATATTTCTTGGCCTATTTAGGTTCATGGCCTTTGAGCTTGGGCTAACAATGTAATTGATCAGAGTCAGTGTCTCAGATTTCACCCTGCTGAGTTGCTTTGATAGATTCATACTACTTAAACACTAACTATGATGGATGTTAAATGGATATATCTAATGGCAAATGCAAAAACTGGCATTTCTCAAATTAGCCTCTTGGACATTAAGTAACATTTTAAAATAAGGCCAAAATTTTAGACAAATTACATTCTCTATTAGTTATGATAATGCAGTCCTTTATTATTTTAGTGCAATTCAAGAAGTCCAATTTTAGCAGTCTAAAAATGACATTGGGCTGACTCCACAGTGGCATATTGAGTGTTGCCATCTTGGATAGGCATCCGAAATTCAAGTTTAATTATAAATCAGCCTTGCATGAATATAGACAGCATTCCTCTGGGGCCCAGGTGCAAAACAGATTACCAACAGCACACAGCACATAACGCATATTGTTATGATAGCAGAAAACATACCGTCACAAGAAAAGAAAAAATATAATAGAGCCCAAGTCCCTGAATGACATGGCCTGTAGAATAGCAGTGTATGGGATGCATTCGAGTCTAGTTTGTTCTTCCACTGAGTGAACACAGGAGGGCAGCAAAAACAAACACGAGAAAGCAGCACAGAGGGAACACTGGAGGGCAGCACTAATGGGATGGATCAGCCCCTGATACAGCATTGACTTCTGTGCACCCACAGAGGGTTCTACTCATTCCCATTCCGCCTCAGTGTCTCCTTGCCTGGGTTGCTGCAACAGGTGACCCAGCAGTCCAAGAGCACAGTCCTCACCACAACTGAGGAAACACAGCTCCCCCACCATCAGTCTTGCCAATGAAGCAGTGAACCAGACTTGCAGTATTGCACATTACCAATGTCTAACAGGGTCTTGCGATCACAAGAAAATGTACAAAACCATCACTTGCACCTTTTCTTTGGACCACGCACTGCTTCAGTACAACAATGGTACGCAACAAGTCCAGATCAATCACTCTTGAGCAACTCACTGATGGGGTAAATCTGAAGTACTTGATGTTCTTGATAACCAACAGTGTCTTCCAATCATAAAAATGAGATAAACGATGAACAATTGTTCCTTTGGTTGGACCCAGAGTGGCCACTGTGTCCGAGCATGAAGTTATCTTATGAGTCAGGGAACAAGACCAGGTGAAATTCTCTGAAATTATCTGGGATAAGTCTCCGTTCCCAGGGTAGGTAACCACTTGTCTTATGAAGATAGGGTCCTTCGCTGTTTGGTAGATCTTTGCAGCTGTCTTCTTCCAGTGACTACCATGTGCCACTTGTGATCAGTTTGCAAGCCAATTATTTAATTTACCATCCTTTTGCAAATGAACAAGGAGATTGCTTCATGCCAGTCTTTGTCCAGCTGAATTCAAAACCACGTCTAATATTTCCATTGACATGCTAACGTACATGGGTTTGGTTCAGACAATAAAAAAACAAATCTGTTTGCAGCAAGGATGGGTAGTTTTTCGTAATGTCTGAAATGTAATTATTTGCAAACTGTCCATAGCTTCCATTGCTTAAAATATTTTTCCAAATTTCTATTAAGGGGATAATTTGTCTTTACCCTATCAATTCAATCTTCAACCACTCTCTGCATAATATCACACAATGTTGTTGCCTTATTTGTAACATTATGTTGATAATCTCTCATCACTGCCCCTCCAGCCAGAGGAAATGACTCTCCCCATAAGCTCACTGAAATTCTTTTAAACCTACAATTTGCTACTAGACCTCTCTGCCCCAATGCAAATAGTTAAGCATAATAAATTTCCTTACTCTGTCAAAAGAAAGCCAATGTCCTACTCTTTGTAAAAGCATTTTAATGGTTTTATCTACTTGCATTCAAATTTTCATATAAGAATACAGTAAATGTATATGAAACCCATTGCTTATTTAGCTCAGAATCAGAACCAGGTTTAATATTACCAGCATATGTCATGAAATTGTTGTTTTGTGGCAGCAGTATATAATTAAAATGATATAAATGACAATAAGAAATATATACAGTATATACATATATGTGCATACTTACATATGCTGTACATATACATATATAAATTCAATTAATTAAGTACTGCAAAAAGAGAGGGGGAATATAGTGAGGTAGTGTACATGGGTTCTTTGTCCATTCAGAAATCTGATGCTGGAAAGGAGGAAGCTGTTCCTGAAACACAGTGTGTGTCTTCAGGCTACTGTACCTTCTCCTTGATGGTAGCAGTGAGAAGTCATGTCCTGGATGATAGGGATCCTTAATGATGGATGCTGCCTTTTTTGAGGCATCCCCTTTAGAAGGTGTCCTGGACGCTGGGAAAGCTAGTGCCTGTGATGGAGCTGCTGAGTTTGCAACTTCTTGCAGCTTTTTCCAATTCTATGCATTGGCCCCTCTATACCAGATGCAACCAGTCAGAATGATCTCTACGGTACATCTCTAGAAATTTGTCTTTCATGACATACCAAATCTTCTCAAACTCCTAATGAAATATACACTAGCTGTGGTCGTAACTTCATTGTTATTGCATCAGGTTACTGGGCCCAGGATTGATCTTTAGCATTGTTGTACCCAGGAACTTGAAACTTCTCATTGTTTCCATTGATGATCCCTTACAGAGGGCTGGTGCGTTCCCTTCCTAAAGTCCACACTCAGTTCCTTGGTCTTACTGATGTTGAGTGCAAGGTTGTCATCCTGAAATATATGATCTTGCATTCATTTCCAACAATTCACTGCTTCTCCATGACTGTCCATTAAACCTGTTTGTATCTTCTCAATATCTTTTACAATGCTCTTCAGTATATATCATGCCCCAATATATATAAGACCAGAGGACACAGCCTTAGAAAAGAAGGACACCCTTTTAGAACAGAGAGGAGGAGGAATTTCTTTAGCCAGAGACTGGTGGATCTGTGGAATTTGTTGCCACAAGCACGCGCGGAGGTCAAGTCATTGAGTGTATTTAAGTCAGAGGTTGATAAACTTTTGATTAGTGCGGGCATGAGGGGATACAGAGAGAAGGCCAGAGATTGGGGCTGAGAGGAAAATTGGATCAGGCATGATGGAATGGCGGAGCAGACATGATAGGGCAAATCGCCTATTATCTTATGGTCTTATAGTCTAATAAACAAACCAGTGTCTCCTATCTCAGCATTACCTACAGTACTTACCCTATTTTTTGTCTATCAGTGGTCTATCTATATTGCTGCCTACCTTCCAATGGTATATGTATGATTTTTCTCTTATGGCAGATTTGATTATAACCTTAGACACCGTTGATTCTGAGCAGCTATTTCATTTCTTTTATATATGAAGTTTGTCACTTCTTTAGAACAATTCCCTTTAACAGATCCTTATTGAAGTCCTTGATTAACTCATGCACTTCTAAAGCTGCAAAAAATTTGTCTTTAATTACGGATTCTATAAATTTGCACATAAGCGACACGCGACTAACTGGCCTGTAGTTTTTTTTTGATTTATCCTTCTCTCCATCCCTTTAATCTAGAACTTTGACCTGAATTCATTGAAAGTATAATTTCAATTTTGTATCTTTTTTTACTGACCTTCTTATAGAGGAATGCCAAATGTACTGCTACTGCCTCTTTAGCACACATGACAAATGGTGTTGGTGAAGCCAGCGAGAACTTCTCCAGAGTCAACCATCTATATGTGATAGAGTGAAAGAAAGAAATATGAATTTTTCACAGATCTATTGAAACATACTGTACAGTGAAATGTGTTGTTTGCATCAATGACCAAGATGTGGTTGAGACAGCCCGCATGTGCTACCTTGCTTCTGGTACCAACATAGCATGCCCACAGCTTACTAACGCTAACTTGTAATTCTTTGGAGTGGCAGGAATTGAACACTGATCTTACTGCTGCCACTGTGTAGCGTTATGCTAACCACTATGCTACCATGCCACCAAGAGGATGAAGATTGATTAAAGATCTTTCAAGAGAAGACCTATTGATTATCAACATGGTTTTGACATTGTCATCAGTTTTCTCCAATATTGATTTACTCACCACTTCTTTTCAAATTATAAGGGATTAATAAAAACAGCAGATTACATAACACTTCCAGCTCAAGTGTATTGGCTTATGACCACCTATTTCTGATTCACTGCCAAGGACAATAACACCTCCAAGACAAATCCTCACAATCTTCTGGTTAGTAATTAGAAGTCAGACAGCCAGATAGATATATGGATAGACAGACAGCCAGAAGAGGAATGCTGGCAGGAGAGGGTAGTTGGCAGGAGGAAAATAATTAAGCTGATAAGTAAGGAAAATGTGAACGCTGAGAGATGGAGATGGAAAGATATACAATACATTCATGCATGAAGTCAGATATTAGAGGAAATCTGTAACTAGGGGTGTGGCATGGGGCTGTTGGGGTGGGATAGTAATGGGTTTGAGTGGGAGGTGACCAGCAATTGTGAAGGCAAAGTGAGTGGGAGGGATGAACGCCATCGATAGGAGGGTCGTAATCAAGGGTAGAGTTAAAGTCGAGGTCTCATGGTGCTTTATATTGGTATTGTTTCATCACAATCTTTTGGTTGCACCATTCTGTAATATTCCTGGTCCTAACAAGCAGATTCCTGTTGACTACTTTGCTGTTGTGGTAATCTCCTGTTCAGGAAGATCCCAAAAGTCCCAATTGTTCAGTTGGTTGATATCTGTCGTGGGCTCTGTCGTGGGCAAAGTACTGGAGAGTTTAACATCGGTAGCTGAGCGAAGGGCGCTGAGTAGGCTACGGTCAATTATGGAAAACTCTGAACATCCTCTACATAGCACCATCCAGAGACAGAGAAGCAGTTTCAGCGACAGGTTACTATCGATGCAATGCTCCTCAGACAGGATGAAGAGGTCAATACTCCCCAATGCCATTAGGCTTTACAATTCAACAGCCAGGACTTAAGAACTTTTTAAAAGCTATTATTAATGCTTTTTGAGATAGTGATCTAGATGCATATCATATTTTTTACTGAGTTAAGTATTGTATGTAATTAGTTTTGCTACAACAAGTGTATGGGACATTGGAAAAAAGTTGAATTTCCCCATGGGGATGAATAAAGTATCTAAGTATCTATCTATCTATCTATCTATCTATCTATCTATCTGAATTTGCTCCAGGTGAATTGACATCCATTGGGTCATTAAGTATGTGGGTCTATTTCAAACATTACCCTCTCCCTTCTAACATTCTACACAGCATCTATATTCCTACACCCTCCCTCCATCTCACTCCATTCCCACTACTCATGCCTTTTTAAAAAGGTATTTTGAGTGAAAGCTCTTACCCTGATTACCTACTAAGAACCCATTGAACCTCAATTTGATTCTGTAGGATCTATTTTTCACTTTCTATTGTCATAGCTTTTCAGTTGTCAAGGGAATTGCCATTTCAAGCAGAATTTTAAACAAGACATCACAATCGACAGCTATTGACACTAAAAATATAGTTACTGGGGATCTATTTTTGATGAGAAGGATAAAGCGTTTCTGAAGTGGTGATGATTTAAGGGCCTCCCTCATCTTTGGTGGCAAGTTGTATTAGCAAAGTCACCTTCCTCTACTTATTACTTGTATTTATTGGTGTCACTTTCAGGAAGATTGATGTTTTGTTGATGAAGTCATCCTGAATTCCCAGAGTCTTGCAAAATAATTGTAAATCACAAGCGTGTGAGGCCACAGGGGTTAGCTTTTAGTAAGGCCAGAAGAGTTCAGCAAATCTACTACGCATCATTTTATAAACCTCAATCAAATCACCCATAAGTCTATGCATCAACAATGTCGTGGACCAGTGCTTGCAGCTTTTCTTGGTAGCTAAAATACTTCAAACTGAAAATTAATTTTGTGACCTCCTTTATATCCTTTTCAAAATGTCATTATCATCCACCTTATAGGGATCATAATATTGAAACAATATTCTAACTGAAGCTAAACTAAAGGCATCATACAAGTATAAAATATAGAAATTTCAGTTTACCGTGCAACATGTTATAGACACATCGAAGCACCACATTAACTCACAATTTTGTTAAAGCACTTTGTGGAATCTATGGAACATGGAGATTTCTTGCTTTTCCATGGATTATGTTCAGAACTTGGTTTGCCCACTGCCATTCTCTAGGTAGAAATTCCTTTGCTAGTCATTGTACCAGCTTCCACCACACCTAGTCCATTAGCAATTGCCTTCCACTTATCATTTACAAACTTGTGAATCATAACATCAACATTTACAAAAAGAAAATTAGTAAAAGTAAAATAAAGAGAATCATCTTAATGTTAATTCTTGAGGAACATCACTAGAATTAGGTCCACATCCACCTTTAGCTACTTTGTCTCTGAGCTTCACCCAAAGTACTGGAAGGTTTTAATGGGTCAGGCAGCACCTATGGAGGGAAATGGATTGTTGCTGTTTTGGGTAGAGACCCTTTGTCATGACTGGAAGATCCAGGGGTGATAGCCAGTATACAAAAAGTGGGGGAAAGGAGTGGAGCAAGAGATGGTGATAGGTGGATCCAGGTGAGGGGGGTGATAGGCAGCTGAGGGAGGGGGAAGAGTGGGAACGATGTAAGAAGCCAGAGGTGATAAGTAGAAGTGTCAATTCTTGGTACTGTGCTGCCATGACCTATTGGTTGATTATGTAGGTAGGATGATCATACAGTATTCAACCCAAAACATCCACTTAAGCTCCACTCACGTGTTCTCTGGAGTGTTCTCACTGAAATATGTAAGCAGAATCCTCTATTCTATCATTCTTCATTTATTATTCCAGCCTCCATGCCTCCTTTAAAAGGCATCTGTTATATTCACCCCAATAACTTCCTGTGGTACTGAGTTTAGTGTTCTCAACATATGTTCAGGAGAGAAGTTTATTCTGAATTCTCTAATGGATTTACAGTCATTAAGGAATATAGCACGGAAATAGGGTTTCTGCTCAGCAGTCATCAAGTACCAATTTTTATACGAATCCTAAGCAAAGCCATTTTTATTTTCTCCAAATTTCCCT
Organism: Hemitrygon akajei; assembly: GCF_048418815.1. Lineage (NCBI taxonomy): Eukaryota > Metazoa > Chordata > Chondrichthyes > Myliobatiformes > Dasyatidae > Hemitrygon > Hemitrygon akajei. Next base: position 52,659,067 of record NC_133127.1, read on the forward strand.
ACAAACTCAATCATTCATCTACACACTGGTGGCAATATTCAGTTTACCACCAGCCCACACATTCTGGGGTGTGGGAGGAATGCAGACCACCTTTAAGAAATGCCTAAGCCACCGGTAAAAATGTACACACTCCACACAGACAGCACTGGATCTCAGCATTGAGCTGTGTTGCTGGCTTTTTTGATCTGTTTTATATTGACAGATTCTGGTTAAGATTTCCCATGGAAGTGGAAGAATTCTCATTGCATCCACTCCATCTAAACCTTTCATGATTTAATGACTTACATTAGATCACTCCTCATCCTTGCTCCAACAAGAGAAAAGGTACCCAGTCTCTTAAAAAGTCTGGGTAGATGATTTTAGCAGATCTTCAGAATATATGATAAAGTTGATAATGCTTAACCCCCTTTTCTTGGAATTACATTGCTTATGTGATACAGTCACTCTCCCTAAAGTCATACATTAGTCCCTTATAATGCCCTCAAGCATCTTCCTAATTTCTAATGTCAAGTTCAAGTTAATGCACTTTCAGTTAGCCAGATTGATCTATCTCTCCTTTTATAGAGTAGAAGTACACTTGGCTCCTTCTGGTCTAAGGGAGCAGCTTCAGAATCCAATGGGCTATCAGCAATGTAGCATCACACTTGTCCTACCTCCTCATGGATTATTAGACAAATATCAGCAGGACCATCTACCCTATAGATCTTGAAGTTCTGAATTCTATCTAATACAATGGTCTATTGCAACCATTCCCAACCTTTTTTTATGCCATGGGCCCCTACCATTAGCATACACTGATCTAGAGTTTAAACTAGCTTATGCTTATTTGACTTTTCCATTTCAAAGTTATCAAAGTATGTGCAGTACTATGCAAAAGTATTAGGCACATATATATATATATGTGTGTGTGTATATATATATATATATAGCTAGTGTGCCTAAGACTTTTGCACAGTACCATAGCAATTTTATGCATTGCACTGTACTGCTGCCGCCAAAAAAGAAATTCTTGACATCTGTGAGTGATGATAAACCTGATTCTGATATGGGTCTCTAGTGGACTGAGAGTGGGAAGAGGGGAGGGAGTGGGAAGCACCAGAGGGGCATGTTCAATAATGTTCAATAAACCAGTTGTCTGGAATCAACGGGTGTCTCAGGGCTGAGTGTGTCTACACCCGTGCCTCCCCCGCCCCGGTACTCCTTCTCTGCCATCTGTCCCACACCCTTCCCACGGCACTCCACCCTCGCCATCCCCAACGTCCTATGCTCCCACCAGATTTGCAAACTCATTCTCCACTCTACATTGACAAATACAGTACTGTACAAAAATCTTAGGTGTCTAGCTATATATGTG